>NC_074677.1:32805247-33105247 GCF_029448725.1 Salvelinus fontinalis
ACATATTTTAGGATGAGTTGAGTATACAGGATGAGTAGTTTACGATATGTCATGTACTATGTCAGGTCAAAGAGGGACAGGCGCTTAAGCCAACACACACATAGCCTACAGTATACTGTAGACTTGGCGTTGGACATTTAATACATACATCCAACCTGTGCAGCTCCAGGATCAGCTGAAATGTAAGGTTTCCTGCTAAAGTCATGGTTTGTGCTCACATGCTCACTCTTGCCCTCTTTGAAGTCACCATGGCACTGTACTATTCACTTCACTTCAAATCAAATCAAATGTTATTTGTCACATGCGCCGAATACGACAGGTGTAGACCTTCCCGTGAAATGCTTACTTACAAGCCCTTAACAAGCAATGCAGTTCAAGAAAGAGTTAAGAAAATGTAATAAAATCAAAAGTAACAGAAGAAAATGAAATAACAATAACGAGGCTATATATAGGGTACCGGTACCGAGCCAATGTGGGAGGGTACAGGTTCGTCGAGGTAATTTGTTAAGCGACTATGCATAGATGATAATAAACAGCGAGTAGCAGCAGTGTAAAAACAAAGGGGGTGGAGGGAGAGTTGTCAATGTAAATAGTCCGGGTGGCCATTTGATTAATTGTTCAGCAGTCTTATGGCTTGGGGGTAGAAGCTGTTAAGGAGCCTTTTGGTCTTAGACTTGGCGCTCCTGTACCGCTTGTCGTGCAGTAGCAGAGAGAACAGTCTATGACTTGGGTGACTGGAGACTTCAACAATTTTTAGGGCCTTCCTCTGACACCGCCTAGTATATAGGTCCTGGATGTCAGGAAACTTGGCCTCAGTGATGTACTGGGCAGTATGCACTACCCTCTGTAGTGCCTGACAATCAGATGCCGAGCAGTTGCCATACCAAGCGGTCAGGATGCTCTCGATGGTGCAGCTGTAAAACTTTGAGGATCTGGTGACCCATACCAAATCTTTTCAGTCTCCTGGGGGGTGGGGGGGGGGGGGGGTGGGGGGGGGGGGGGGGGTGTTGTCGTGCCCTCTTCACAACTGTCTTGGTGTGTTTGGACCATGATAGGTCGTTGGTGATGTTGACACCAAGGAACTTGAAACTCTTGACCCGCTCCACTACAGCCCCGTCGTTGTTAATGGAGTCCTGTTTGGCCCTCCTTTTCCTATAGTCAACGATCAGCTCCTTTGTCTTGCTCACATTGAGGGAGAGGTTGTTGGCCTGGCACCACACTGCCAGGTATCTGACCTCCTCCCTATAGGCTCTCTTATCATTGTTGGTGATCAGGCTGTTGCGTAAACTTAATGATGGTGTTGGAGTCATGCTTGGCCACGCAGTCGTGGGTGAATCTGTTGGGGCGGTATGCGAATTGGAGTGGGTCTAGGGTTTCCGGCATGATAGTGTTGATGTGAGCCATGACCAACCTTTCAAAGCACTTCATGGCTAACAACGTGAGTGCTACGGGGCGGTCCACATTTAGGTAGGTTACCTTCGCTTTCTTGATCACAGGGACTATGGTGGTCTGTTTGAAACATGTAAGTATTACAGACTCGGTCAGGGAGTTGAAAATGTCAGTGAAGACACTTGCCAGTTGGTCCGCGCATGCTTTGAGTACACGTCCTGGTAATCTGTCTGGCCCCGCGGCTTTGTGAATGTTGACCTGTTTAATGGTCTTGCTCACATCGGCTACGGAGTGCGTGATTACACAGTTGTCCGGAACAGCAGGTGCTGTCATGCATGCTTCAGTGTTGCTTGCCTCGAAGCGAGCATAAAGTCATTTAGCTCATCTGGCAGGCTCGCGTCACTGGGCAGCTCGCGACTGGGTTTCCCTTTGTAGTCCGTAATAGTTTAAAAGCCCTGCCACATCCGTTGAGCGTCAGAGCCGGTGTAGTAGAATTCAATCTTAGTCCTGTATTCAAGATTTCCTCTGGTTGCACATGTGGCATGTGACACTAGAAGTGCCTCTTCTGGATGAGCATTTTCTTATTTGCTTATGGCTTTATACAGCTCGTTGAGTGTGGTCTTAGTGCCAGCATCAGTTTTGGGTGGTAAATAGACTGCTATGAATAATATAGATGAGAGCTCTCTTGTTTGATAGTGTCTACAGCTTATCATGAAGTATTCTACCTCAAGAGAGTGATACCTCGAGATTTCTTTAATATTAAACATTGCGCACCAGCAGTTATTGACAAATAGACACACACCCCTGCCCCTACAAGACGTAGCTGCTCTATCCTGCCGATGCACAGAGAAGCCAGTCAGCTCTATATTATCCGTGTCATCGTTTAGCCATGTCTCGGTGAAATGGCCGTTGGTAGGATAGTCTTAATCGTAGATCGTCCAGTTTGTTTTCCAATGATTGCATGTTGGCCAATAATACTGAGGGTAGTGATGGTTTACCTACTCGTCGCCGAATTTCTCCGTCTTTTCTTCATGCGGATGACGGGGATTTGGGCCTTGTCTCAACAAAGCAGAATATCCTTCGCGTCAGACTCATTAAATAAAAAAATATTTGTCCAGTTCGAGGTTGAGTAATTGCTGTTCTGATATCCAGAAGCTCTTTTCGGTCATAAGAGACGGTAGCAGCAACATTATGTACAAAATTAGTTACAAAAAATGCGAAAAAACTAACTAAATAGCACAGTTGGTTAGGAGCCCGTAAAACGGCAGCCAACACCTCCGGTGCCATTATCTGCTATTTTGAACAAGCATTAGTACACCAGTGCCGACAGTTCTTCCTGAGATACGGGTTGTTCCCAGGTTCCAGATCTGGAGACAGGAAATGCCAGTGGCAGAGATTGCTGGGGTCACCAGATCAGGAAACAGTATTTGCCAAGCGAAGAGTTTCCTGCCTGGTGGGTTTCTGTATATAATGTTGTGCACATACACAGACACACTGCAGAGCTATTTTTAGGAGGCCATTTCTAAAGGCTGTCACATGGGTAATGGAAGAAGTGGCAAATGACCTCTACAGAAAGACTCTGCCTTCAGGGTTAACTCACGCACACACACACACACACACACACACACACACACACACACACACACACACACACACACACACACACACACACACACACACACACACACACACACACACACACACACACACACACACACACACACACACACACACACACACACACACACACACACACACACACACACACCAGGTCAGGCTCATTTATAACACATGGGACAGGTACCCTGCCACGAAAAAAAGTCCAAATTGATTTATCTCCTGAGTTGACATAGGAGGCAGGTGAGGTGTCTTATGCATCAACACAGAACACACTCTCTTCTTTTTCTCTAGGGAATGACATTATAGTTGATCAAATTAATATTATATATTACAATGCAATGCAGCCCATTAAAGAGCAACTGCCCCTAAAAACCAACTTCTCCTTTAGTAAACATTGATATGAGTCCCCCCAAAATATTATTCTGTCATAATTGACTACAAAGTGTAAATAGGATCATTTTGGTCATAACGTCAGTCTCGTTCAAAACATAGTTCTTTCAGACTTGTGGTTGTGACTGCATCACAACGTAAATGAAGGATGGGTTTGTTTCAATTCTGCCCACATGCCCACAGCTGGCAACACACAAGTAATCATCAATTTGGAGTGCAGCTGCACCCGACCCGATCTGCCTGTGGTAAATTTGGGTTGACTTTGAATATCCCTATGGGGCTAGTTAGGGACCATGGGCAAATTACACAATGTACAGTGCCTTCAGAAACTATTCACACTCCTTGTAACAGCCTGAATATGAAATTGATTAAATTGAGATTTTTTGTCACTGGCCTACACACAATACCCCATAATGTCAAAGTGGAATTATGTTTTTCTAAATTTCTACAAATTAATAAAAAATAAAAAGCTGATATGTCTTGAATCAATAAGTATTTAACCCCTTTGTTATGGCAAGTCTAAATCAATTCTGGACTAAACATTTGCTTAACAAGTCATGGACTCTATGTGCAATAATAGTGTTTAACATAATTTTTTAATGACTACCTCATCTCTGTACCCCACACATACAATTATCTGTTAGGTCCCTCAGTCGAGCATTGAATTCAAAACACAAATTCAACCACAAAGACCAGGGAGGTTTTCAATTGCTTCGCCAAAGAAAGGAACCTATTTGTTAGATGGGTAAAAATAAAATAAGCAGACATTGAATATCCCTTTGAGCATGGTGAAGTTATGAATTACATTTTGGATGGTGTGTAAATACACCCAGTCACTACAAAGATACAGGCATCCTTCTCAACTCAGTTACCAGAGAGGAAGGAAACTGCTCAGGGATTTCACCATGAGGCCAATAGTTACAGAGTTTAATGGCTGTGATAGGAGACAACTGAGGCTAGGTCAACAACATTGCACTTTTTCCACAATATTAACCTGATTGACAAAGTGAAAATAATAAAAGTATTCCAAAACATGCATCCTGTTTGCAACAAATACAGAATAGAAATATTCCAAAACATGCATCCTGTTTGCAACAAATACAGAATAGAAATATTCCAAAACATGCATCCTGTTTGCAACAAATACAGAATAGAAATATTCCAAAACATGCATCCTGTTTGCAACAAGGCACTAAAGTAATACTGCAAAAAATGTTGCAAAGCATTCCCTTTTTGTCCTGAATAGAAAGTGTTATGTTTGGGACAAATCCAGTACAACACATTACTGAGTACCACTCTCCATATTTTCAAGCATAGGGTTGGCTGCATCATGTTATGGGTATGCTTGTAATCATTAAGGACTGGGGACACATGTCAACTTTCAGCAGGACAATAACCTAAACCACAAGGCCAATCATCTGGCTACCCAGACTATTTGCATTGCCCCCTCCCTTTTACTACTTTTACTATTATCTATGCATAGTCACTTTAATAACTCTACCTACATGTACATATTACCTCAATTACCTCGACTAACCGGTGTCCCCGCACAGTGACTCTGTACTGGTACCCCCTGTATATAGTCTTGCTATTGTTATTTTACTGCTGCTCTTTAACTACTTGTTACTTTTATTTCTTATTATTATTTGTATTTTTTAACTGCATTGTTAGTTAGGGGCTTGTAAGTAAGCATTTCACTGTAAGGTCTACATGGCGCATGTGACTAATAACATTTGATTTAATTTTGATTTGAAATCTACATTAGAGTTGCTTACCGAGAAGATAATGAATATTGCTGAGTGGCTGAGTTACAGTTTTGACTTAAATCGTCTTGAAAATCTATGGCAAGACCTAAAAATGGTTGTCTAGCAATGATCAACAACCAATTTGACAGGGCAATTGTTGCACAGTCCAGGTGTGGAAAGCTCTTGGAGACTTACCCAGAAAGACTCACAATAACTCAGGGGGTTGAATACTTAGTGTTTTTCATTTATTTTCATATTTTTTTTTTTACAAATGTTCAATTTTTTTGTCCACTTTGACATTACAGAGTATTTTGTGACAAAAAGATGACAATTAAATCAATTTAATGACTACTTTGTAAGACAACAAAATGTGGAAAAATGTCAAGGGGTATGAAGTAACTGTACATGGGAAAATATGTTCAAATTACAATAGCTGCAAATTTCAATGAGTTAAAAACCTAAATTGTATAAATTCATATACACATATTGAAAGCATTTGATGTGAAAACTAAAAGGTGTGCAACATGAAAATATTGTCTAATTTACATTGTGTACATTTATTGACGGTCCCTATAGTCCCGCAGATAGGCTACCTAAAGTCAAACCAATTTTGCCATGGCCGCACACCAGCCGCTTGAAACTAATTGGTAAAATAATTTGACTAACTCTTCCCACCTGCTAACAGACACACGAGACACATCAAACCACACCAAACCAACTCACATTTCCATTCAGTCACTAGCATATGTTAATTAAACATATCTAAAACGAGGCCAAATCAGGAAGTTCAGCCGCCCTTTAAATACAATGTTATACATCCTATTGCACCAATATTGTGTATAAAAGGTGTGTAGCCAATTTGGATGATTTTTGTAAAATGTTTGAATTGTCTTCTGTCCATAGAAATAATTCTGATAAAGAGCCCTCTAAAACGTTTGTAAATGAGGGACAATTACATGACTCATATTGCTTTTAAAATGTTTCCCTTATGAGTTTAACATATTAAATTAGCAAATAAAAAAATACCCCAATTATAACAAAGCTACATATAAGGTCAGTGTGTTTTATTGCGTGTCAGTGTGTCTATTGATGCGTGTTTGTGTTATTAAGCCAGTGTCTTTGATTGTTAGCTGCTCGGCTGACTATTGGATGAGTTTGAGGCATATCCGACAAGCCCTGATTTGTATTCAAATATCGGCACAATTTCTATAGACATTTTCAAAGATTCTCTACAAATGTCTCATTAAAGTTTTGCTAGCCCCAGGTCCATTCTGTTTCAGTCTCTGCGTTATCAGGCCTTCCCCAGAAGTGATTATGCTAATTACTGTTTGATCAGATGATTATATTATAATTCGATTAATCCTGAGCACTAAACGTTGCGAATACATTTACGTCCGCTTGGCTGCCTGGCTTTTCAGAGCTAACGTTCTCAGTCACTAGGCAAGCAGACGTGACGGAGGAAGGGAGGGATGACCAGAGAATGACTGAGACACACCATCCAGATAAAAATAAATGATAAACAAATGCTATTTTTAGGAAATAAAATATGATGTGTCACTTTAGATTGTGTTTCTTTATAAAAGTTAACCCACATTTTTTTGGTCTTAATGTGTATCATAATTGTAGTGTTAAATAAATGTTAGCGTAGCCTATTTGTGCAGTGAGTAGAGTACAGTGTAGCCTGAATGCAGGTTGGTATGATCATTGTCCTAGGGATTTTCCTGCCTGTGTGTACCCTCAGTTGGCCATGTGTCCGTCACAATGATTTATAGCAGGGATGGGCCCTTTTGTAGGCTCTCGGACCAATTATATATATTTTTTTTGGGGGGGGGGGGGACTCAGTCGGGGTCTTAACTTACTGTTGAGAGTTAGAATAATAGAAAACACAAGGTGCAAGGTGTTTGTGCATCAGCAGTCACTAAATTAGCCCATGTCAGCTAATTGTTTTTAGTTTGGTAAATTAGTCTAGCGGCCAGCTATCTAAACTTGTAGTAAGCATAGTCGAATTACCGACCGTGGTGGGGCCCATTGATCATCAGTTATCATATTAAAAACTTCAAACATTTGCCTCCACCCTTAGTTGGGAAATTGCAAAATCTTCTCTCCACCCCATGGCAAAATGTGTAGAATTGCAGGAAGTTAACTTTAAAACTGACTGGTGAGGACAGTGTCCTGCGTGTCCCCTTAGTGTCCTCTACAAATCTCCTGTTGGGCAACATTTTGGGTGTTCTTTGGGTTACACACACACACACACACACACACACACACACACACACACACACACACACACACACACACACACACACACACACACACACACACACACACACACACACACACACACACACACACACACACACACACACACACAGAGGAAGAAAGCAGGTTACCTGACCCTGTCTCCCACTGCCCCACTGTGGTATTAGAGAGGACTCCACTGCAGTAGGCTTACCCAAGATGGAAAAGCCCTGCCTGTGAGGCAAGTGGAAAGGGTGGTGGGAGTGGGGGTGAAAGAGAGAAAGAGGGAGGGAGGTATAGATGGAGAGAGGGGGAGAGTGAAGGGCATGTTTTATGAAACATCAGGGAATGGCTGTGAGCGGGATGGAAGGCAGTGATGTCTAGTCATCTGACCCACAATCCCTTTTAACCCCAGCAAATATTTACATAAGTATTCAGACCCTTTACTCAGTACTTTGTTGAAGCACCTTTGGAAGCGATTACAGCCTTAAGTCTTCTTTGGTATGACGCTAGCTTGGCACACCTGTATTTGGGGAGTTTCTCCCATTTTTCCCTTCAGATCCTTTCAAGCTCTGTCAGGATGAATGGGGAGAGTTGCTGCACAGCTATTCTCAGGTCTCTTTAGAGATGTTGTCCTGTTGGAAGGTGAACCTATGCCCTAGTCTGAGGTTCTGAGCACTCTGGAGAAGGTTTTCATCAAGGATCTCTCTGTTCTCCGTTCATCTTTCGCTCTATCCTGATTAGTCTCCCAGTCCCTGCCCCTGAAAAACATCCCCACAGCATGATGCTGCCACCACCATGCTTCACCGTAGGGATGGTGCCAGGTTTCCTCCAGACGTGACACTTGGCATTCAGGCCAAAGAGTTCAATCTTGGTTTCATCAGACCAGAGAATCTTTTTTCTCATGGTCTTCAGAGTCGTTAGGTTCCTTTTGGCAAACTCCAAGCGGGCTGTCATGAGCTTTTTACTGAGGAGTTTCTTACATCTGGCCACTCTACCATAAAGGCTTGATTGGTGGAGTGCTGCAGAGATGGTTGTCATTCTGGAATTTTCTCCCATCTCCACAGAGGAACTGTAGAGCTTTGTCAGAGCGACTATCGGGTTCTTGGTCACCTCCCTGACCAAGGCCCTTCTCCCCTGATTGCTCAGTATGGCCGGGCGGCCAGCTCTAGGAATAGTCTTGGTGGTTCCAAGTTCTTCCATTTAAGAATGATGGAGGCCACTGTGTTCTTGGGGACCTTCAATGCTGCAGACATTTTTTGGTACTCTTCCCCAGATCTGACACAATCCTGTCTCGGAGCTCTATGGACAATTCCTTCGACCTCATGGCTTGGTTTTTTCTCTGACATGCACTGTCAACTGTGGGACCTTATATAGACAGGTGTGTGCCTTTCCAAATCATGTCCAATCAATTGAATTTACCACAGGTGGACTCCAATCAAGTTGTCGAAACATCTCAAGGATGATCGATGGAAACAGGATGCACCTGAGCAAAAGGTCTGAATAAGTATTTCTGTTTTTCATTGTTAATACATTTGCAAAAATGTCTAAAAACCTGTTTTTGCTTTGCCACTATGGGGTATTGCGTGTAGAAGACATTTGCTGAAGGCATTTTTTTATTTGATCCATTTTAGAATAAGGCTCTAATGTAACAAAATGTGGAAAAAGTCAAGGGGTCTGAATACTTTCCGAAGGCACTGTATACAGTAACACCAACCATTTTCTTCATGCAACCCTACAGATATGGAAAGGGAATATGTCATCCGGATACCAATCAACCATTAATAGTCAATGTTCTGTCACGATCGACCATGGGAGAGAGAGAGGACCAAGGCGCAGCATGTAAAAAATAAATCTTCTCTTTATTTAGGAGAAAACGAACGAAGCAAAACAACAAATAGACGACCGTGAAGCTAGAACCGAACGAAATGCAAACATGCAACCTAGACACGGACACAGACCTAGACAATGACCCGACAAAAACCTGATGCCTATGGCCGCCTAAAATATGGCTCCCAATCAGAGACAAATGAAAGACATCTGTCTCTAATTGAGAACCACTCAGGCAACCATAGACATACCTAGAACATTCACTCAACCATAGACATACCTAGAAACACTCACTCAACACAAACCCATACTCTAAACCCAACACCCCCTTTTCCATATAACCACCCAAAATGAGACAAAACACAAACATTCCCCATGTCACACCCTGACCTAACTAAAATAATAAAGAAAACAGAGAATACTAAGGCCAGGGCGTGACATGTTCAGATGTTTACTGTGATTCTCTGTCAACTGCTTGCCCTTTACCAAGCACGTGTCACACAGCAGCAGAAGTCTTGATGCTGCATGCCATGTGGATGTTCTTAAAGCAGTACAGAGACGCAATATTTGGAACATAGGACAGTGTTGCAATATAATTTTCTGTCACAAATGGGGTGGCTGCTTGTACTATGCGCCGACATTCGAAGTTCTTGGAGCTGCCCATTCCTTGTGCATCCGTGGGGGCAGTGTTGTGTACAGATGTCGGATCTTAATTTTGACCCCTTTTGTCACAGGAGGAAATATCTGAAGAAATATTTAGAATTGCCGCCAGGGGGCTGCTGGAAGCGGTGTTTGTATACAATGCAGTATAAAAAACATGAGCTGGCCACACCCAGAAAAATTCATTTGTCTGGAGGTGCTGACTAACGGCGAATAAATTATAAACTTCAATGCAGTACCATACCTACATTGTAGGCTACCTTATGTACAGCAGACTACATGCAGGCTATAGTGTGTTTCGTGTAAATTCTTATGTGGATTATAATAAACTGACATATTTGTAGGGGGTAGATGTATTTTTCGTTAGGGAAAATTATATATATTTTTGTCAATCGTTTCATTATAAACTCAGCAAAAAAAGAAACGTCCTCTCACTGTCAACTGCGTTTATTTTCAGCAAACTCAACATGTGTAAAAATTTGTATGAACATAACATGATTCAACAACTGAGACATAAACTGAACAAGTTCTACAGACATGTGACTAACAGAAATGGAATAATGTGTCCCTGAACAAAGGGGGGGGGGGGGGTCTATTCAAAAGTAACAGTCAGTATCTGGTGTGGCCACCAGCTGCATTAAGTACCGCAGTGCATCTCCTCCTCGTGGACTGCACCAGATTTGCCAGTTCTTGATGTGAGATGTTAACCCACTCTTCCACCAAGGCACCTGCAAGTTCCTGGACATTTCTGGGGGGAATGGCACTAGCCCTCACCCTCCGATCCAACAGGTCTCAGACGTGCTCAATGGGATTGAGATCCGGGCTCTTCCCTAGCCATGGCAGAACACTGACATTCCTGTCTTGCAAGAAATCACACACAGAACGAGCAGTATGGCTGGTGGCATTGTCATGCTGGAGGGTAATGTCAGGATGAGCCTGCAGGAAGGGTACCACATGAGGGAGGAGGATGTCTTCCCTGTACCGCACAGAGTTGAGATTGCCTGCAATGACAACAAGCTCAGTCCGATGATGCTGTGACACACCGCCCCAGACCATGATGGACCCTCCACCTCCAAAGCGATCCCGCTCCAGAGTACAGGCCTCGGTGTAACGCTCATTCCTTCTACGATAAACGCGAATCCGACCATTACCCCTGGTGAGACAACCGCGACTCGTCAGTGAAGAGCACTTTTTGCCAGTCCTGTCTGGTCCAGCGACGGTGGGTTTGTGCCCATAGGCGACGTTGTTGCCGGTGATGTCTGGTGAGGACCTGCCTTACAACAGGCCTAAAAGCCCTCAGTCCAGTCTCTCTCAGCCTATTGCGGACAGTCTGAGCACTGATGGAGGGATTGTGCGTTCCTGGTGTAACTCTGGAAGTTGTTGTTGCCATCCTTTACCTGTCCCGCAGGTGTGATGTTCGGATGTACCGATCTTGTGCAGGTGTTGTTACACGTGGTCTGCCACTGCGAGGACGATCAGCTGTCCGTCCTGTCTCCCTGTAGCGCTGTTTTAGGCGTCTCACAGTACGGACATTGCAATGTATTTCCCTGGCCACATCTGCAGTCCTCATACCTTCTTGTAGCATGCCTAAGGCACATTCACGCAGATCAGCAGTGACCCTGGGCATCTTTCTTTTGGTGTTTTTCAGAGTCAGTAGAAAGGCCTCTTTAGTGTCCTAAGTTTTCATAACTGTGACCTTAATTGCCGTTAATGACCATTCCGCGGGTGCATGTTCATTAATTGTTTATGGTTCATTGAACAAGCATGGGTTTAAGTACAGTGTTTAAACCTTTTACAATGAAGATCTGTGAAGTTATTTGGATTTTTACGAATGATCTTTGAAAGACAGGGTCCTGAAAAAGGGACGTTTCTTTTTTTGCTGAGTTTATTTTGCAGGCAGAATAAATACATATTTTTGGCTCTGTGCCTGTGTGGTTTTGCAGTTGCAGCCACTGACCCCAACACATATGCCAGAGTCGGCATGAGTTAGAATCCGGCCCACTGCCTTTGATTTACAGATGAACGTTTCTTTTTTACACATTAATTCCGCGTGTTTACAGGGTTAAAACAGGAACAAGCTATAAAACGTTGGCCAGCATCCACACTGGAGGAAAGTTTATTGTTCTACAGTAGGCCTACATCTGTCAATCAACTGATTGCCGAAATCAGCTCATTAACTCAGCCAGGGAAACACAAACAGTAAGGTAGCCTTTTATCGGTTTTCATATCTTCCATTATGTGACAATGTATAGGCTAATGGGGAGCCTACCGAATGTAGCCTATTGGAATATAATCAAATAACAAGGGGGCTATTGCACCCATCGATGGCACTAGATTATCGCCAGCTGACGTCTCGTTAAACAATCAATAGCGCTAAATTGACCCGTACAGCTGATCTCAATTGCAACCATTATTGGTCTCCTTATTACCGCACCCTAAAATACTGACTCTATTTCTGTATTTTGAAAATTATATACACTATGTATACAAAAGTATGTGGACCCTTCAAAGTAGTGGGTTCGGCTATTTCAGCCACACCCATTTCTGACAGGTGTATAACATTGAGCACACAGCCATGCAATCTCCATAGAGAGACATTGTCAGTAGAAAGGCCTTACTGAAGAGCTCAGTGACTTTCAAAGTTGCACCGTCATAGGATGCCACCTTTCCAACAAGTCAGTTCGTAACTTTTTCCCCCTGCTAGAGCTGCCCCGGTCAACTGTAAGTGCTGTTATTGTGAAGTGGAAACGTCTTGGAGCAACAACGGCTCAGCCGCGAAGTGCTAGGATACACAAGTTCACAGAACGGGACCGCCAAGTGCTGAAGCCCGTAGCGCGTAAAAATCGTCTGTCCTCGGTTGCAACACTCAATATTGAGTTCTAAACTCCCCCTGAAGCAATGTCAGCACAAGAACTGTTCATCGGGAACTTGATGAAATGGGTTCCGTGGCCGAACAAGCCTAAGATCCCCATCCACAATGCCAAGCTTCAGCTAGAGTTATGTAAAGCTCCCTGCCATTGGAATCTGGAGTAGTTTAAACACGTTCTCTTGAGTGATGAATTACTTTTAACCATCTGACAGTCCGACAGACGAATCTGGCGAGGTCCATACAGAAATGGTTTGTCGAGATCAATGTGGAAGAACTTGAATTGCCTGCCCAGAGCCCTATCCTCAACTCCATCAAACACCTTTGGGATGAATTGGAATGCCGACTGCGAGCCAGGCCTAATCGCCCAAAATCAGTGCCCCTACCTCACTAATGCTCTTGTGGCTGAATGAAAGCAAGTCCCCACAGCAATGTTCCAACATCTAGTGGAAAACTTACCCAGAAGAGTGGAGGCTGTTATAGCAGCAAAGGGGGGACCAACTCGATATGAATGCCCATGATTTTGGAATGAGATGTTCGATGAGCAGGTATCCACATACTTTTGGCAAAGTAGTGTATACTTAAGTATCAAAAGTTAATGTATTGCAAAAATATACTTCAGTGTCGAAAGTAAAAGTATGAATCATTTCACATTCTTTATATTAAACAAACCAGACGGCACAATTAACATTTTTTTTTGTAAATTTACGGATAAGCAGGGGCACACTCCAACAGTCAGACATAATTTACAATCGAAGCATTTGTGTTTAGTGAGTCCAGATCAGAGGCAGTAGGGATGACCAGGGATGTTCTCTCGATAAGTGCGTGAATTCAACCATTCCTGTCCTGCTTAGCTTTGGAAATGTAACGAGTACCTTTAAGTTTCAGGAAAATGTGCGGAGTAAAACATACATTATTTTCTTTAGGGATGTAGTGAAGTAAAAGTAAAAGTAGTCAAAAATATAAAATATAAAAACTACTTAAGTAGTACTGTAAAGTATTTTTATTTCAGAACTTTACACCACTTGTCATTCCAAATGTTGTCAGTCAAAGTATTCTAAAGGGATTCTAAAGGAAGTATTATAAAGCTTTCGTCATCTGAGTTTGTGTGTGTTTATGTGTACGTTCAGCTTTATAACGGCAGTAGAGGGAGCTCGTTTAGCCATTAGTAAACAGAGTTTCTCTGTTTCCTCATCATGCAAGCTCTCCCCTACTCACTCTCTCCTCTCCTCCCGCTTCCTCTCTTTCCCCTTGCTCTCGCTCAATCTCTACTCCATTTCTCTCCTCTCTCTGTCCCTCTCTCTCCTCTCTGTGATTCAGACATCAGTGTCTCTGTGCTGTAAATGATTAAGATTTCCCAGGCATACTCTCAGGATCTCCTCCCTCCTCCCTCCTTTTCCCTGCTCATGTAAATGAGCATTCAGATGCATCAACTAACCCAGAGAAAGTGTGAGAACGACCCTCATCTCGTTGCGCGTCCTCAGGAGGATCCACATCAGAGGAGGATATCATTGGTTTTACATATCGCTGGAGCACAGTGCCACTAAGCATGCTTCTCAGTATTATTCATGAGAGCAAATTGGGAGCCGGGGAGTCAGTCTGCAGCAGCTGCGGGAAGGCGTGGGCCTTTCCGTTCCTGGGCTGTAGCAATGCGCCTCTTGTCATGTAAGCCCTGGGGGCAGGAGAGGGAAGGGGGTGTGGGAGTGTGCTTTCTCACTGTCACATGCCCCCATCCTATCCTACCCCTCCCACACACCCCTATTCCACACCCTCCCGTCCCCTACGTTCCCACCCCACCCCCTCCTACCTCTCTTCTCCCGAGGTGCTCTGCCTTAATTACCTGCAGCTACAATCCTGAGCCCTGACATGGCCTGTCAGTGTACCACAGTCACTGTCTGCCACTGGGGAAGGCAGCCCAGCACCGGACCGGACCACACCACAGACACACAGACAGAGCTTTGCCCTGCTCTGTCCTCAACAAGCATGGCCATGCTGTAATGGCTAACAACAAACCAACAATGCTACAGCCACTATCACTCCGACAGCCTAGTCTTAGGAATGGACTGGAGGACATAATATGGCCAGTTGCTAGATAACTGTATGAAGGTCAAGGGATGGTGAGATACTGTATCATTGTTGCACACACTTGTGAATATGGAGGACACTATTAAGAATTCGGGAGGCTGAAATTAGGAACATTTAGGAGCTTGGCTGTCATCTGTTGGGTGGGTGTTGTTTAGTGGAGGTAAACACGTGCACAGAGCTGTAAGCTCGGTCAGTTATGTTCCTACATTTACTTAAATAAATCGCCTGAGTGGTTTTGAAAGCAGCAGTCGGTGATGGGCAGTTACACACTGTCCCTGGACACGTTTCACTGGGGCTGATTGAGCAGCCGTTGATCTTCACATGAGAGACAGAGAGAGTTTTAAGTGTTCCGTACAAAGAAAATCTCCTCTCCTAGTCAGCATGAGGAGCTAGTAGATTCCACATGATTGTTTCACATTATTATCTCTATTGTTGATTAGAGCAAGAACATGTTGATTGTAGATGGACACCACCAAATATGTTCATTCAGCGCCACTAGCTGGATAGCCCTACAGCACACACACACTCACCTTGACTGGAGGAGTGTGTGATGGTGCGTGCCCTTGAACTGTTAGGCAGGTAGGCCTCTAGCAGTGTAACAGACAGGAAGCACTCAGAGCCAGACCTGAGCGGACAGGACTGGGAGGGAGCATTAGAGTCACCAGCAATCCAGAATCAGAGCCTTCGCTATGGGCCTTCTCCAACAGAGAGTGACACAACTACAGTGTCATACATTATTTCACACCAAGAGAAATCCCTCTTCCAAACCCAACAGCCAAACCAGCCACACCCTTAGACCCCTCATCTTTGCTGATAGATGGAAATACAAAAGCCCCATTCATTATATATGTGTTGGATTCATTATTGAACAGTATCACTTTTTTGTTCTTTGTGGTTTGGCTCATGGAAAAATGATGTTGATTAAAGGTACAGGTCACTGAGTTGGTGTTGGGGCTTTTAGAGAGGTGTCTGTGGGGATGACTGAGGTCAGTGGATGTTGTGACTTGTGGTTGTGTATGTGCGTGTGTGTGTGTGTGTGTGTGTGTGTGTGTGTGTGTGTGTGTGTGTGTGTGTGTGTGTGTGTGTGTGTGTGTGTGTGTGTGTGTGTGTGTGAGTGTGTGTGTGAGTGTGTGTGTGAGTGTGTGTGTGAGTGTGTGTGTGAGTGTGTGTGAGTGTGTGTGTGAGTGTGTGTGTGTGTGAGTGAGTGAGTGAGTGTGTGTGTGTGTGTGTGTGTGTGTGTGTGTGTGTGTGTGTGTGAGTGTGTGTGTGAGTGTGAGTGTGAGTGTGAGTGTGAGTGTGAGTGTGAGTGAGAGAGAGGCCTTAAACTTTGATGCAGGAGGCTAATGAAGAGAAGGTTAGTAGAGATTTGAGTTTTTCTGAAACTCTGTCCTGATGCATCTCTAGTAGACATAGTAAGGTTAGGGGGATTGTGTGTGTGTTCAGTGGTTGTGTTGACCTAGAAGCTTTACAGTAATAATGTGTTTTTCCTCCTCATGTCAAACCTGGCTCTTCCCTGGCTATTGCATTGACTCATTTACATATAGAACCGGAACAAATGAAAATGTAATAAAAGATTAGATTTTTCACATGGGGATGTTTTTCAGCGGCAGGGACTGGGAGACTAGTCAGGATCGAGGCAAAGATGAACGGAGCAAAGTACAGAGAGATCCTTGATGAAAACCTGCCCCAGAGTGCTCAGGACCTCAAACTGGGGCGAAGGTTCACCTTCCAACAGGACAACAACCCTAAGCTAACAACCAAGACAACGCAGGAGTGACTTCGGGACAAGTCTCTGAATGTCCTTGAGTGGCCCAGCCAGAGGTTGGACCTGAACCCGACCATCTCTCTGGAGAGAGACCTGAAAATAGCTGTGCAGCCATGCTCTCCATCCAACCTGACAGAGCTTGAGATGATCTGCTGAGAAGAATGGGAGAAACTCCCCAAATACAGTTGTGCCAAGCTTGTAGCATCATACACACGAAGACTCGATGCTGTAATCGCTGTCAAAGTGCTTCAACAAAGTACTGGGTAAAGGGTGTTTGATTCCACATGAGTGTTGAATCGTTGAATCGAAACAATGTAAAATATAAAAAAAATATTAAAAGAAAAAAAAAATCACACAAAAAAAACCAACCATTCTATCAGATATTTCAGCATTTTACAAAAATTACATTTTTCTTCTTCATTTAAGTGGTATACAAAGTGGCAATTTTGTTTTTCCTCAGTTGCTTTATGACTCTCAAACCTAATGAAATCCTTATGGTGTAGCTGACTCTGCTCATTCATGATTAACTTAGGATTTTAGACAAATCTGACAGAGTTGACAAAATCTTAGGAATCACAGTTTTGAGAGAAATGTTCTTTAAAGTCAGAGAGGGCTATTGCAAGAAACTACATAATATACTTTTCCAGTTCATATTCATTATTTCCAGTGCTTAGAATTTGAAGCACTTTTTTAGAGAGTTGAAATTAATTTTGGATCCTTTGCTCTGGACATTTCCTGGCATAGCGCCGATAATATTTAGAAAATTCCAAAAGCAAATCTTAAAATTCTCAATGTAATTTTTAAGAGCAATATAATGCGCTTAACAAAACATACAAATGCCAAGAAAAAATATAAATAGGTTGCCAAAAATATTTGGTAGAAAAACAGTAAATTTATGGCCAATAGAAAAACACCGGGCAAAACACCCATAAACTCACACATCTGAGTAGGCCTATTATCAGGAATCAAGGTAAGACCCAAGTGCAGACTGTGTGAGGTAACAATGTTTATTGTAACAACAAGGGCAGGCAAACAACAGAGCCTGTTGTTAGAGGTCAAGGTACAGGACCTAGAGGTCAAGGTACAGGACGGCAGGCAGGCTCAGAGTCAGGTCAGGCAGGGGTAGGTAATCCAGAGTAGAGGTCAAGGTACATGACGGCAGGCAGGCTCAGAGTCAGGTCAGGCAGGGGTAGGTAATCTAGAGTAGAGGTCAAGGTACAGGACGGCAGGCAGGCTCAGAGTCAGGTCAGGCAGGGGTAGGTAATCCAGAGTAGAGGTCAAGGTACAGGACGGCAGGCAGGCTCAGAGTCAGGTCAGGCAGGGGTAGGTAATCCAGAGTAGAGGTCAAGGTACAGGACGGCAGGCAGGCTCAGAGTCAGGTCAGGCAGGGGTAGGTAATCCAGAGTAGAGGTCAAGGTACAGGACGGCAGGCAGGCTCAGAGTCAGGGACATGCAGAGTGGTCAGGCCGGCAGGATCAGGGTCAGGGACAGGCAGAGTGGTCAGGCCGGCGGGAATAGGGTCAGGACATGCAGAGTGGTCAGGCCGGCGGGAATAGGGTCAGGACATGCAGAGTGGTCAGGCCGGCGGGATCAGGGTCAGGGACAGGCAGAGTGGTCAGGCCGGCGGGAATAGGGTCAGGGACAGGCAGAGTGGTCAGGCCGGCGGGAATAGGGTCAGGACAGGCAGAGTGGTCAGGCCGGCGGGAATAGGGTCAGGACATGCAGAGTGGTCAGGCCGGCAGAAATAGGGTCAGGACATGCAGAGTGGTCAGGCCGGCGGGAATAGGGTCAGGACATGCAGAGTGGTCAGGCCGGCGGGAATAGGGTCAGGACATGCAGAGTGGTCAGGCCGGCGGGATCAGGGTCAGGACAGGCAGAGTGGTCAGGCCGGCGGGAATAGGGTCAGGGACAGGCAGAGTGGTCAGGCCGGCGGGAATAGGGTCAGGACAGGCAGAGTGGTCAGGCCGGCGGGATCAGGGTCAGGACAGGCAGAGTGGTCAGGCCGGCGGGAATAGGGTCAGGGACAGGCAGAGTGGTCAGGCCGGCGGGAATAGGGTCAGGACAGGCAGAGTGGTCAGGCCGGCGGGAATAGGGTCAGGACATGCAGATTGGTCAGGCCGGCGGGAATAGGGTCAGGGACAGGTAGAGTGGTCAGGCCGGCGGGAATAGGGTCAGGACATGCAGAGTGGTCAGGCCGGCGGGAATAGGGTCAGGACATGCAGAGTGGTCAGGCCGGCGGGATCAGGGTCAGGACAGGCAGAGTGGTCAGGCCGGCGGGAATAGGGTCAGGACAGGCAGAGTGGTCAGGCCGGCGGGAATAGGGTCAGGACATGCAGAGTGGTCAGGCCGGCGGGAATAGGGTCAGGACAGGCAGAGTGGTCAGGCCGGCGGGAATAGGGTCAGGACATGCAGAGTGGTCAGGCCGGCGGCAATAGGATCAGGACATGCAGAGTGGTCAGGCCGGCGGGAATAGGGTCAGGACATGCAGAGTGGTCAGGCCGGCGGGAATAGGGTCAGGACATGCAGAGTGGTCAGGCCGGCGGGAATAGGGTCAGGACATGCAGAGTGGTCAGGCCGGCGGGAATAGGGTCAGGGACATGCAGAGGGTCGAAAACCAGGAGGACGAAACAGGTCAAACAGATCAGCGTGTAACATGTATATGGCAGTGCTATAGTGGGCTAACAACATGCTACCTACAGTGCCTTTGGAAAGTATTCAGAACACTTGTTCCACATTTTGTTACATTACAGCCTTTTGTAAAATGTATTGCATTTCATTTTTTCCTCATCAATCTACACACAATACCCCATAATGACAAAGCAAAAATAGGTTTTTAGACATTTTTGCAAATGTATTACAAACAAAAAACTGAAATATTCCATTTACATAAGTACTCAGAACCTTTGTTGAAGTACTTTGTTGAAGCGCCTTTGGCAGCGATTACAGCATTGAGTCTTAATGGATATGATGCTACACCTGTATTTGGGGAGTTTCTTCCAATCTTCTCTGCAGATCTTCTCAAGCTCTGTCAGGTTGGATGGGGAGCATTGCTGCACAGCTATTTTCAGGTCTCTCCAGAGAGACGGTCGATTTCAAGTCCGGGCTCTGGCTGGGCCACTCAAGGACATTCAGAGACTTGTCCCGAAGCCACTCCTGTTGGAAGGTGAACCTTTGCCCCAGTTTGAGGTCCTGAGCGCTCTGGAGCAGGTTTTCATCAAGGATCTCTCTGTGCTTTGCTGCGTTCATCTTTGACTCGATTCTGACTAGTCTCTCAGTCCCTGCCATTGAAAAACATCCCCACAGTATGATGCTGCCACCACCATGCTTCACCGTAGGGATGGTGCCAGGTTTCTTCCAGATGTGACGCTTGGCAATTAGGCCAAAGAGTTCAATCTTTGTTTCATCAGACCAGAGAATCTTGTTGTGCCTTTTGGCAAACTCCAAGCGGGCTGTCATGTACTTTATACTGAGGACTCGCTTCCGTCTGGCCAGTCTCCATAAAGGCCTGATTGGTGGAGTGCTGCAGAGATGGTTTTCCTTCTGGAATATTTTCCAATCTCCACAGAGGAACTCTAGAGCTCTGTCAGAGTGACCAATGGGTTCTTGGTCAACTACCTGATAAAGGCCCTTCTCCCCCGATTGCTCAGTTTGGTCGGTCGGCCAGCTCTAGGAAGAGCTTTGGTGGTTCCAAACTTCTTCCATTTAAGAATGATGGAGGCCCCTGTGTTCTTGGGGACCTTCAATGCAGCAGACATTTTTTGGTACCCTTTCCCAGACCTGTGCCTCAACACAGTCCTGTCTCGGAGCTCTACGAACAATTCCTTCGACCTCATGGCTTGGTTTTTGCTCTGACATGCACTGGTGTGTGCCTTTCCAATCCATTGATTTTAGCACAGGTGGACTCCAATCAAGTTGTGTAAACATCTCAGGGATGATCAATGGAATGATGCACCTGAGCTCAATTTCGGGTCCATTTTAGAATAAGGCTGTAATGTAACAAAATGTGGAAATAGTCAAGGGGTTTGAATACTTTTTCGAAGGCACTGTATACGAGCTGCTCTTCTTGAATGAGGAAGTCGGGATCCTTAAATGACCTGCCCTAACCTGGCACTGACAACTTTAAATAAACCGTGTAAATTTACTTTTACGGCTACTACTGCACACTCAACATGAAAATGGCCAATAGCCTACATAACACGTTAATGAGAACAAAAACATAATTTGCATAATGTCACGACTTCGACCGAGGCAGGCTCTCCTTCCCGTTCGGGTGGCGTTCGGCGGTCGTCGTCACCGGCCTATTAGCTGCCACTGATCCTTTTCTCCCCCTCCCTATGTGTTTATTGGCCGCACCTGTTTTGTATGAGGGGTAATTAGTTGGGCTTATTTAATCAGCCGGCATTCACGTTTCTTTGTGCGGGATTGTTTGCGTGTAAGTAGTGGTGTGCTACATGTTTCTGGACTGAGTTCTTTTACCCCGTGTCTGGGGTTGGTTATAGTGTACACCCAGTGTGTTAATAGGGTGGACTAGATGGTCCGTGTTCATTAAAGAACATTTTGGATTTGGCACCTGCTGTTTCCTGCGTGTTGACTCCACACTCTGACACCCAGGCCTTACACATAAATGTGTTGACAATACCAAACAAAGAGAAAACAATCTTTCTATAATGGTAAACAGAATCTGGTGTTTGTGCCAGTTGTGTAGCCAGAAATGTGTTGGTGGATGGACCTGCAGAAATTTGGGTGGGGAAAACTTCCTGCAATTTGGAAATGTGGCAAAGAAAAAGGTTTGCAGCTTTATAGCTTATCTCATGCTATTCTAAATTTTGCCATGAAACTGAGAGAAAATGTTGCTGTTTTAAAGCAAATTTCCTGCAATTCTATACATTTTGCCATACAAATGCCAACATTTAGCATTTTTAAAGTTAATTCAAATGAAAACATAGGTGTGTTGACTGTGATAAAGGCACTGGATTATGCATTGTCTTGTTTGCTAAATTAACAAAGGAAATATGCAGTGGCAAGTTATGTATAGCCATAGAAGCTCAGTGACATAATTATGCCTCGATGCAGTCATATTCGTGTTTTATTGTGGGTGTGACTTTCAGTTAGTTCTTTTTGGCAACCCATCCAGTGAGAGCGAATGTCATTCTCGTTTATCTGTTCTGTTATATTTAATAAAATCTGACTAACCCAGTGCACTGCTTGGTATGAATTCTATCTGACTGTGTTTGCATGTTTAGGTAAAAAGACAAATAATGTTCAATTTGGAACACTGACAAGTAAAGAGCATAACATCTGTTCAATCTGATTGGTGGGGCTTACCCAGGCCCACCCGTGCCTACGCCCCTGGTTTCTGCTCTTATGTAGCCCTAATACAGTAAGGCATGATGTTTGGGAATAGCGATAGCACAGGGTTAGCAAGAAATGTTTGTACCTAACAATCAGTCCATTTGTTTGGGGAGAAATGGAGGAAAATGTCTGGGCGTGGCAATAGGCCTAGCTCACAGGCACATCATCACACACATCTTCATTCCCATATAATCTCATAGCCTAATTGTGGTGGATGTATAAGATCCAAAACGCCTGCAAATAACAGATATCAGCAGAGATTGAGTAAGTCTATAGTAGCCTTTCAGACCAAACAGACAGACAGACAGAAAGACAGATAGCCAGACAGACAGACATCTGTAGTCTGGCCCAGGCTGATGGATTTGTATTGATAGGATACACATTAATCTTTCATCTGTCTTTTTAAGATTCTCTCGGCCTGGTTTTGAGCTTTCCCTTGCTTTTCTCCTCTCAGTATTATCAATAGATTTTCAGAAGTATAGCTGCTACTCTGTTAAGCAACTGTATAAACTTCAGTCAGGCAGCAATGTTTATTTCATGTGATCTGACTGTTTTATCACTGCTGTTAATGAGATGATTATTCACACAGCCACCCTCTAGAAGTTCACTGCCAGCACCACCCACACACACATGGTCGTTTTTGGTCCTAACAGTCTGTTGATTTACCTCAGTTTGACTAGGTCATTCAGTTAATAAGACAGTTGAAGATAGCTTGGTCATAAGAGACAGCTAAGTATTTTATGCTGTGTGTGGTTGTGGTAATATTTTACATTATAGCAGAGCATAAAGTGGTGATAACGAGGTGCAACAGGCACAGCTCTCGGTGACATTCAGAAAGCAAGTGGCGAGGAGAGCTAACAGTATCCTAGACTGTCCTGATCAACCCCTGCTTGACCATTTTGCGCTTCTCCCCTCAGGTTCTCGTTTTAGACTTCCCAAACCCAATAGCAACAGATACAAGAACTCTTTTATCCCACAGGCCATAAACTTTCTGAATCTGCATATGAAGTGAAATGTATTTAAATTGCTACACTTTTATCCATCTCATTGCCTTGAACATGAGTGCATACAAGTCCCCAGACTGTATCTATCACATAGAATGTTTTCAAATCAAAATCACATTTTATTGATCACATACACATGGTTAGCATATGTTAATGCGAGTGTAGCGAAATGCTTGTGCTTCTAGTTCCGACAGTGCAGTAATATCTAACAAGTAATTTAACAATTCCACAACTACCTTATATACACAAATCTAAAAGGGGTGAATGATAATATGTAGATATAAATGTATGGATGAGCGATGGCCGAGCGGCATAGGCAAGGTGCAATAGATGGTATAAGATACAGTATATACAGTACATATGATATGAGTAATGTGAGATATGTAAACATTATTAAAGTTGCATTATTTAAAGTGGCATTGTTTAAAGTGACTAGTGATCCATTTGTTAAAGTGTCCAGTGATTGGGTCTCCATGTAGGCAGCAGCCTCTCTGAGTTAGTGATTGCTGTTTAGCAGTCTGATGGTCTCTCAGTCCCAGCTGTGATGCACCTGTACTGACCTCGCCTTCTGGATGGTAGCGGTGTGAACAGGCAGTGGCTCGGGTGGTTGTTGTCTTTGATTATCTTGTTTGCCTTCCTGTGACATTGGTTGCTATAGGTGTCATGGAGGGCAGGTAGTTTGCCCCAAGTGATGCGTTGTGCAGACCACACCACCCTCTGGAGAGCCTTGCGGTTGAGGGCAGTGCAGTTGCCGTACCAGGATGCTCTCGATTGTTGATCTGTGAAAGTTAGTCAGGGTTTTGGATGACAAGCCACATTTCTTCAGCCTCCTGAGGCTGAAGAGGCGCTGCTGCGCCTTCTTCACCACGCTGTCTGTGTGGTTGGACCATTTCAGTTTGTCGTTGATGTGTACGCCGAGGAACTTAAAACTTTCCACTTTCTCCACTGCTGTCCCTTTGATGGGGATAGGGGGGTGTTCCCTCTGCTGTTTCCTGAAGTCCACGTTCATCTCCTTTGTTTTGTTGATGTTGAATGAGTGGTTATTTTCCTGACACCACACTCCGAGTGCCCTCACCTCCTCCTTGTAGGCTGTCTCGT
The DNA here is from genome assembly GCF_029448725.1 of Salvelinus fontinalis. Lineage (NCBI taxonomy): Eukaryota > Metazoa > Chordata > Actinopteri > Salmoniformes > Salmonidae > Salvelinus > Salvelinus fontinalis. The sequence goes on from NC_074677.1 coordinate 32,829,290, forward strand.
CGTTGTTGGTAATCAAGCACACTACTGTTGTGTCGTCTGCAAACTTGATGATTGAGTTGGAGGTGTGCATGGCCACGCAGTTGTGGGTGCAGGAGGGGGCTGAGCATGCTCCCTTGTGGGGCCCCAGTGTTGAGGGTCAGCGAGGTGGAGATGTTGTTTCCTACCTTCACCACCTGGGAGCGGCCTGTCAGAAAGTCCAGGACCCAATTGCACAGGGCGGGGTTGAGGCACAGGGCCTCCAGCTTGATGATGAGCTTGGAGGGTACTATGGTGTTGAATGCTGAGCAGTAGTCAATGAACAGCATTCTTACATAGTTATTCCTCTTGTCCAGATGGGATAGGGCAGTGTGCAGTGTGATGGCGATTGCAGTTTGCTAATCTTCTATGTATCTCCATGTTATCCACTGTCTAACCCCAGTCATTTGGGCTGTGAGTCAGCGTGGGCGTTCATGGAGGTCCAGGAGGAGATAATAAATGGCCATTTTGGCCAGGCCGTAATGTGTACTCTACTCTCTGTGTGAGAGAGATGCGCTGTCTTGTTATTTGTTGTTTGTTTTCCTGCACCTGCGTCCCCCTGCTCTGTACGGGCTGAGAAAGTCGGGATGTGAGAGACAGGGTCAGGTGACCATGAAGGAGCTGAATGTTACCGAGAACCTGAGAGGTGAGGAAAGGGAGAGAGAAAGGAGGGGAGGAGAGGAGAGAGAGTGGGATGGAGAGGAAAGGGAGAGAGAAGGAGTGGAGAAGAGGAGAGGAGAGAGGGTGGGATGGAGAGGAAAGGGAGAGAGAAAGGAGGGGAGAAGAGGAGAGGAGAGAGAGTGGGATGGAGAGGAAAGGGAGAGAGAAAGTAGGGGAGAAGAGGAGAGGAGAGAAAGTGGGATGGAGAGGGAAGGGAGAGAGAAAGGAGGGGAGAAGAGGAGAGGGGAGAGAGAGGGAAGGGAGAGAGAAAGGAGTGGAGAAGAGGAGAGGAGAAAGAGTGGGATGGTGAGGAAAGGGAGAGAGAAAGGAGGGGAGAAGAGGAGAGGAGAGAGAGTGGGATGGAGAGGAAAGGGACATAGAAAGTAGGGGAGAAGAGGAGAGGAGAGAAAGTGGGATGGAGAGGGAAGGGAGAGAGAAAGGAGGGGAGAAGAGAAGAGGAGAGGAGAGAGAGTGGGATGGAGAGGAAAGGGAGAGAGAAAGGAGTGGAGAAGAGGAGAGGAGAAAGAGTGGGATGGTGAGGAAAGGGAGAGAGAAGTGGAGAGGAGAGAAAGGAGGGGAGAAGAGGAGATGAGAGAGAGTGGGATGGAGAGGGGAGAGAGAGAAAGGGGGGGAGCAGAGGAGAGAGAGTGGGATGGAGAGGGAGGGGAGAGAGAAAGAGACAGAGTGAAGAAGAAAAAAGGAGGAGTGGTCATTTTCTGGAGAGAGCAGTGGAGAGCTACAGAGACAGAGAGAGTGGGAGAATGCCTCTGACACTCCTAGTGGCCTTTCTCTCTGTCTCTCTCTTTCTCTCTCTGCTAGTAACTGCCTGTATCTTATTGGCTGAGTGCTTTCAATCTCTCTCTCTCTCTCTCTCTCTCCTCCACTGTACCTCACTGTTTTCCTTGACAATGGTCTCTAAAGTATCTCTCTGCTCTCCTACATTGGGTTCTGGACTCTGGCAGCGCCTGCATTCGTCCGTCTCGGCTTCACTGTTTTAAGGAATCAGCCGTCCAGAAACGGGGCTACATTTTGAATGAGTATGTAAAAAGGTGTATTGAGACAAAAGCAGTCATGAGGCAGCCTTTCTTCATTTTTCACCTTTCAAACACACTCAGAGCTCAGCTTTGATGGCTCTTTGTTCACATTTAGAACCTGCAAAGTACAACAGAGGAGGCTGGCCCTATTCTCCAAACAACAGCTACACACCTTATGGAACCTGTATGTATTCTGACTGTCTCTCAACCCTGTCTTTGCCTTGCTAAGAGGGATCCACTCATTGTTCATCCATTCGCTCTGTAATGGCTGACGATGGAGCTGGTTGTATTTATATTTATGAGAGCTTCAGGCTAACTCTTAGCATGTATTAATACTATGATGAGCCACCTGCAGCTGCCTAGCTGGTCTGAGAGCTATTGATCTGTGTGTTTACCACAGGGGTAAATACAGTAGGACACACACTCACACTCACACATGCACGCAACCACACACACCACACGCACACACGCGCACACGCACACACACACACACACACACACACACACACACACACACACACACACACACACACACACACACACACACACACACACACACACACAGTTGGAGTTACTACACCATGCTATTCAGACCACTCATCAATCAAACATGTGAATCTTGGTTGTGTGTGTGTGTGCTCCCAAACAGCCAATCTATTGAACTGTTAATGTTGGGGTTTGATGATTTCCTGTTAGCCGATCCATAAGAATGGAGCGGTCATGCACTTCCCTTCGCCATTCCATGCTTATGGAAGTCTCAATTTAGAAACTAAAACAACCCTGACTGATGACAACACATGCCATCCAATTTAGATTTCCCCAATGTCTGTAAGTTTGAGGTACAAATAGTTATGTGACTCTATGTATATAAAGGAAATCCTGTGCATTTTGGTATGTGTGAACTGAGTGTTTAAATGCAATATACATGTATATTATGCAAGTATTTGTATATGCTATACCAGACTAGGTGGAAGCAGGTTGTGGTAGATGGAGCCCTTGTTAGGAATTGATGAAGCACTAAAATGTTTGTTCCCATGGTAAGGGGATTGGCAGCACAGGCAGGCATGTAGGCAGGCTGGGTAGAGACAGTGCAGGGAATGAGGCAGGCTGGGTTGTGACAGGGCAGGGAATGAGGCAGGCTGGGTTGTGACAGGGCAGGGAATGAGGCAGGCTGGGTTGTGACAGGGCAGGGAATGAGGCAGGCTGGGTACTCTATAATAGAGTACCTTTGAGTACATCACAAGGTCCGTTGCTTTAGTGTTAGGTTGTGACATGACAGGGAGTGTAGGATCACACACCAACAGGTAGGCTGTCTACAATGACAAGGCAGGTTGTGGGAATAGTCTGGAAGACACGTTTGGTGTCGTTCTCAACAGTTTTTTTCATATCCAATAATAATCCATATAACTAAATGAGGTCCATATAAGAAGCAGATAATGTATTTAGGATGACTCACCCAAAAGCCCATGTTAACAATAAGGCAGACACACTAGGTTACATGGAGTGCTTGCCTAGTATCTTTGATTTCCCAGAAGCCTTGGTACCTGCCTACACAGTACACCATACCAGCTAATAAAGGATTGGTTCAGTATTGGGTTGGGTGGGAGGGAGTAGCAGCATCCCCCTCGGGGTCGTGGTTCAGCCCTCCACAAGCAGCCCTCCAGCCCCAGTTTCCCATTATGCACTGTGTTTGTAATCAGGTCTGGTGCTATGCTGGCCCTCCAAGTTCCTCTCCTCTCCCTCGGCTCCTCTGAAATGCCTCTTAATACTGAACAACTCTCCTTTCTCCATTCCTCCTCACTGCAGTTGAAAATAGCACTTTGGCCATGCAGTCAGAGCACAACACCATTACAGCACCACAGACTCAATGTGAAATGCAACATAAGAAGTCTTAGAGATGAATGCATAGTGGAGCTCTGCTGACGAGGCTTTCAGATGTTTTAGTTTAGAAATATTGCAAAATGGCCTCCATTGTTATGATGGAAACTGGTTCTTCTGGCCACTCATCGTTTGTTTATTTCACTCAAAATGTTACATTGTAAAACAACTCCCATAAAAATACCCCTCCAAATAAGGGGATAGAGAATACATTTCAGAAATAAATTCTCCAAAAACGTAAAAAGGCTCAGTGTTTTTTCTTCACGTTGATCAGGATCAGGGATATACAGTATATATTGGTAAAAAGGTGGCTAAGGTGGCTAAAGGCTGAACGTTAGTTGAGAAGATGGGCAGCAAAAAACCTAAACACTACCAATGACTAACATTCCCTGCTCTGCTCTGTTTTCTTTGCAGTTTTCAGTGAAGATCTACGTTCCAGCTTATATTTTGTCAATGCATCTGTGCAAGAGGTAGTGTTTGCCAGCACCACAGGGACCTCGGTGCCCTGTCCCGCCGTGGGCGTGCCCCCCGCCTCGCTGCGCTGGTACCTGGCCACCGGAGAGGAGATCTATGATGTCCCCGGGATCCGCCACGTGCACCCCAATGGCACCCTCCAGATCTTCCACTTCAACCCCTCCAGCTTCAGCAACCTCATCCATGACAACACCTACTATTGCACAGCGGAGAACCCCTCAGGGAAAATCAGGAGCCAAGATGTCCATATTAAGGCTGGTGAGTGGTCTATCTGCTTGGTTTATGCATACTGTATATTGTACAGTAGGGTTGTTTATCTACAGTAGCAGTGATGTGAGAATTATTAATATTATTATTTCAAAAATCATTGCTAGGTAGTTAACATTATCTAGCGCTGGTCTGCTGTACCTGTTCCAAAACTCCAGTATTTCTCTTTCTATAGCTTGTTCTCCATCTTCTTTTTACATGGTGAGCCAACATGTACTCAGCAGTTTTATTTCCATTACTGATCAAAACTTGTTTTGTCAAGGCTCTCTCTTGTCTTTGTTAGGAACATCATATCACAATAAAATCACAGTATCGAATACATCGTATCGAATCACAGTATCGAATACAATCACAATACATATAGAATCTAGATACACCTAAGGGCACCTAAGTATCGTGATTATATTGTATCGTGAGGTCCCTGGAAAAATCCCAGCCCTACAGTATAGTGGTCAGTGGCCAGTGTGGTTATGGAAATGGACAGTTGATTACAGAGGTGGGAATTAGGGCTACAGACAGTGTGGAGATGTTGAACAGAAGCTTGTTGGTCACTAAATGGGGTATAGTATACCACTTGGGTGACTAGTGACCACCTGCTAAACATTTCAGTTGGTAATGTTCAGAGTCAGGGATGTCACATTTGTTATGCTTGTGATTAAAGCAGTGAAGAAAGCAAAGAAACAAAATATATAGACAGCATATAATTTGCCAGAACAGAAAAATTAAAGTCAATTCATTGAGGACTCTCATTTCTTGTTTCCCCCATCTCTTCTAGTTCTACGAGAGCCCTACACGGTCCGTGTGGAGGACCAGAAGGCCATGAGAGGCAATGTGGCGGTGTTCAAGTGCATTATCCCAGCCTCGGTGGAGGTCTACATCACTGTTGTGTCCTGGGAGAAAGACACAGTGTCTATCAACGTCCAGAGTAAGTCTCTGCTCTCTAATCACTCTCTAATCACAAGATAATGTACAGTTGAAGTCGGAAGTTTACGTACACTTAGGTTGGAGTCATTAAAACTAGTTTTTCAACCACTCCACAAATGTCTTGTTAACAAACTATAGTTTTGGCAAGTCGGTTAGGACATCTACTTTGTGCATGACACCAGTAATTTTTCCAACAATTGTTTACAGACAGATTATTTCACTTATAATTCACTGTATCACAATTCCAATGGGTCAGAAATGTACATACACTAAGTTGACTGTGCCTTTAAACAGCTTGGAATATTCCAGCAAATGATGTCATGGTTTTAGAAGCTTCTGATAGGCTAATTGACATCACTTGAGTCAATTGGAGGTGTACCTGTGGATGTATTTCAAGGCCTACCTTCAAACGCAGTGCCTCTTTGCTTGACATCATGGGAAAATCAAAAGAAATCAGCCAAGACCTCAGAAAAAGAATTGTAGACCTCCACAAGTCTGTTTCATCCTTGGGAGCAATTTCCAAACGCCTGAAGGTACCACGTTCATCTGTACAAACAATAGTACTCAAGTATAAACACCATGGGACCACGCAGCCGTCATACTGCTCAGGAAGGAGATGCGTTCTGTCTTCTAGAGATGAATATACTTTGGTGCGAAAAGTGCAAATCAATCCCAGAACAACAGCAAAGGACCTTGTGAAGATGCTGGAGGAAACAGGTACAAAAGGTTCTATATCCACAGTAAAACAAGTCCTATATCGACATAACCTGAAAGGCCGCTCAGCAAGGAAGAAGCCACTGCTCCAAAACCGCCATAAAAAAGCCAGACTATGGTTTGCAACTGTGCTTGGGGACAAAGATCGCACTTTTTGGAGAAATGTCCTCTGGTCTGATGAAACAAAAATAGAACTATTTGGCCATAGTGACCATCGTTATGTTTGGAGGAAAAATGGGGAGGCTTGCAAGCCGAAGAACACCATCCCAACCGTGAAGCACGTGGGTGGCAGAATCCTGTTGTGGAGGTGCTTTGCTGCAGGATGGACTGGTGCACTTCACTAAATTGATGGCATCATGAGGAAAGAAAATTATGTGGATATATTGAAGCAAAAGCTCAAGACATCAGTCAGGAAGTTAAAGCTTGGTCGCAAAACGGTCTTCCAAATGGACAATGACCCCAAGCATACTTCCAAAGTTGTGGCAAAATGGCTTAAGGACAACAAAGTCAATGTATTAGAGTGGCCATCACAAAGCCCTGACCTCCAATCCTATAGAACATTTGTGGGCAGAACTGAAAAAGCGTGTGTGAGCAAGGAGGCCTACAAACCTGACTCAGTTACACCAGCTCTGTCAGGAGGAATGGGCCAAAATTCACCCAACTTTTTGTGGGAAGCTTGTGGAAGGCAACCTGAAATGTTTGACCCAAGTTAAACAATTTAAAGGCAATGCTACCAAATACTAATTGAGTGTATGCAAACTTCTGACCCACTGGGAATGTGATGAAAGAAATAAAAGCTGAAATAAATCATTCTCTCTACTATTATTCTGACATTTTACATTCTTAAAATAAAGTGGTGATCCTAACTGACCTAATACAGAGAATTTTAACTAGAATTAAATGTTAAAATATATTTGGCTAAAGGTGTATGTAAACTTCCAACTTCAACTGTATATCAAATCAAATCAAATCAAATCAAATTTTATTAGTCACATACACATGGTTAGCAGATGTTAATGCGAGTGTAGCGAAATGCTTGTGCTTCTAGTTCCGACAATGCAGTAATAACAACAAGTAATCTAACCTAACAATTCCGCAACTACTACCTTATACACGCAAGTGTAAAGGGATAAAGAATATGTACATAGAGATATATGAATGAGTGATGGTACAGAACGGCATAGGCAATGGTGCAGTACATGGTATAGAGTACGGTATATACCTATGAGATGAGTACTGTAGGGTATGTAAACATAAAGTGGCATAGTTTAAAGTGGCTAGTGGTCCATGTATTACATAAGATGGCAAGATGCAGTAGATGATATAGAGTACAGTATATACATATACATAAGAGATGTGTAATGTAGGGTATGTAAACATTATATTAGGTGGCATTGTTTAAAGTGTCTGGTGGTACATTTTTACATAATTTCCATCAATTCCCATTTTTAAAGTGGCTGGAGTTGAGTCAGTATGTTGGCAGCGGCCGCTAAATGTTAGTGGTGGCTGTTTAACAGTCTGATGGCCTTGAGATAGAAGCTGTTTTTCAGTCTCTCGGTCCCTGCTTGGATGCACCTGTACTGACCTCGCCTTCTAGATGATAGCGGGGTGAACAGGCAGTGGCTTGGGTGGTTGTTGTCCTTGATGATCTTTATGGCCTTCCTGTGACATCGGGTGGTGTAGGTGTCCTGGAGGGCAGGTAGTTTGCCCCGGGTGATGCGTTCTGCCGACCTCACTACCCTCTGGAGAGCCTTACGGTTGTGTGCGGAGCAGTTGCCGTACCAGGCGGTGATACAGCCCGACAGGATGCTCTCGATTGTGCATCTGTAGAAGTTTGTGAGTGCTTTTGGTGACAAGCCGAATTTCTTCAGCCTCCTGAGGTTGAAGAGGCGCTGCTGCGCCTTCTTCACAACGCTGTCTGTGTGGTTGGACCAATTCAGTTTGTCCGTGATGTGTACACCGAGGAACTTAAAACTTTCCACCTTCTCCACTACTGACCCGTCGATGTGGATAGGGGGGTGCTCCCTCTGCTGTTTCCTGAAGTCCACAATCATCTCCTTTGTTTTGTTGACGTTGAGTGTGAGGTTATTTTCCTGACACCACACTCCGAGGGCCCTCACCTCCTCCCTGTAGGCCGTCTCGTCGTTGTTGGTAATCAAGCCTACCACTGTAGTGTCGTCCGCAAACTTGATGATTGAGTTGGAGGCGTGCATGGCCACGCAGTCGTGGGTGAACAGGGAGTACAGGAGAGGGCTCAGAACGCACCCTTGTGGGGCCCCAGTGTTGAGGATCAGCGGGGTGGAGATGTTGTTACCTACCCTCACCACCTGGGGGCGGGCCGTCAGGAAGTCCAGGACCCAGTTGCACAGGGCGGGGTCGAGACCCAGGGTCTCGAGCTTGATGACGAGTTTGGAGGGTACTATGGTGTTAAATGCTGAGCTGTAGTCGATGAACAGCATTCTCACATAGGTATTCCTCTTGTCCAGATGGGTTAGGGCAGTGTGCAGTGTGGTTGCGATTGCGTCGTCTGTGGACCTATTGGGTCGGTAAGCAAATTGGAGTGGGTCTAGGGTGTCCGGTAGGGTGGAGGTGATATGGTCTTTGACTAGTCTCTCAAAGCACTTCATGATAACGGAAGTGAGTGCTACGGGGCGGTAGTCGTTTAGCTCAGTTACCTTAGCTTTCTTGGGAACAGGAACAATGGTGGCCCTCTTGAAGCATGTGGGAACAGCAGACTGGGATAAGGATTGATTGAATATGTCCGTAAACACACCAGCCAGCTGGTCTGCGCATGCTCTGAGGACGCGGCTGGGAATGCCGTCTGGGCCTGCAGCCTTGCGAGGGTTAACACGTTTAAATGTTTTACTCACCTCGGCTGCAGTGAAGGAGAGCCCGCAGGTTTTGGTAGCGGGCCGTGTCAGTGGCACTGTATTGTCCTCAAAGCGGGCAAAAAAGGTATTTAGCCTGTCTGGGAGCAAGACATCCTGGTCCGCGACGGGGCTGGTTTTCTTTTTGTAATCCGTGATAGACTGTAGACCCTGCCACATACCTCTTGTGTCTGAGCTGTTGAATTGCGATTCAATTTTGTCTCTGTACTGGGACTTAGCCTGTTTGATAGCCTTGCGGAGAGAATAGCTGCACTGTGTGTATTCGGTCATGTTTCCGGTCACCTTGCCCTGGTTAAAAGCAGTGGTTCGCGCTTTCAGTTTCACGCGAATGCTGCCGTCAATCCACGGTTTCTGGTTTGGGAATGTTTTAATCGTTGCTGTGGGTACGACATTGTCAATGCACTTCCTAATGAACTCGCTCACCGAATCAGCATATTCTTCAATGTTGTTGTTGGACGCGGTGCGGAACATATTCCAATCCGCGTGATCGAAGCAGTCTTGAAGCGTGGAATCAGATTGGTCGGACCAGCGTTGAACAGACCTGAGCGCGGGAGCTTGTAGTTTTAATTTCTGTTTGTAGGCTGGAATCAACAAAATGGAGTCGTGGTCAGCTTTTCCGAAAGGAGGGTGGGGGAGGGCCTTATATGCGTCGCGGAAGTTAGTATAACAATGGTCCAGAGTTTTGCCAGCCCTGGTAGGACAATCGATGTGCTGATAGAATTTAGGGAGTTTTGTTTTTAGATTAGCCTTGTTAAAATCCCCAGCTACGATGAATGCAGCCTCAGGGTGTGTGGTTTCCAGTTTACAGAGAGTCAGATAGAGTTCGTTCAGGGCCATCGATGTGTCTGCTTGGGGGGGAATATATACGGCTGTGATTATGACCGAAGAGAATTCCCTTGGTAGATAATGCGGTCGACATTTGATTGTGAGGAGTTCTAGATCAGGTGAACAGAATGACTTGAGTTCCTGAGTGTTGTTATGATGGTCACACCACGTCTCGTTAATCATGAGGCATACCCCCCCGCCCCTCTTCTTACCAGAAAGATGTTTGTTTCTGTCTGCGCGATGCGTGAAGAAACCAGCTGGCTGCACCGACTCCGTTAGCGTCTTTTGAGTTAGCCATGTTTCCGTGAAGCAGAGCACGTTGCAATCCCTGATGTCTCTCTGGAAAGTTACCCGTGCTCGGATTTCATCGACCTTATTGTCAAGAGACTGGACATTGGCGAGTAGTATGCTAGGGAGTGGAGCGCGATGTGCCCGTCTCCGAAGCCTGACCAGGAGACCGCTACGTTTTCCCCTTTTACGGCGTCGAGTAGCTTCGCCGGCTGGGATCAGGTCCATTGTATTGGGTGGAAGGCAAAACACTGGATCCGTTTCGGGAAAGTCATATTCCTGGTAGGAACGGTGGTTAGTTGACGTTAATCGTATATTCAGTAGTTCCTCCCGACTGTATGTAATGACATCTAAGATCACCTGGGGTACCAATGTAAGAAATAACACATAAAAAAACAGAATACTGCATATTTTCCAAGGAACGCGAAGCGAGGCAGCCATCTCGCTCAGCGCCCGGAAGTATATAGAGAACATGTTATTTAAAAATCTTCACAAAACCAGTCTCGTAAGTGAGTATCTCACTGCAAGAAAAGAAGGCCATAGTTCTGAGATAGCTAATTGTTTTGACCCAAGGGATGTGTGGATGTGCTTTGCACTGTCTGTCTGCAAGGCCTTTTGAGGTCAGACTAGACTAGTAGATTAGCGCCCATGCCCCTGTTCCAGCCATACAACCAGCTCGTTACATTCTGTTGTGTGTCCACGTCCGTCGGACCCCATGACAGAGTGTCCCTATTTCCCTGCTGACCCAGACTGGACGAGAGTCTTCCATGAGAGCAGGGAGGAGGACATGGCAACCCTGTGATGTCACTTAGCCTCAGTGCTATTGACCCAGTTCTCTGGTGATGGGAGCCATTGCCTTGTTCGTCTACTCGGTCTGCGTTGCTCATCTACTCGATTGTTTCCTAGAGCCCGGGGGCAAATTCACTTTATGTCGGGCATTTAACAAACTCAATAGACAAAGCTAATGTTGTTTTGGCTTTTGAACGGAGGGCAAATGCAGTGATTTCTTTTTTGTTGCCGTTTTACAATTTGTCCACTGAGGTGAAAGCAACCATGTTGAAATCTATATTAATCTCTTAATTGTCCATAAATGGATTTGCCGCAAGGATCTTTTGGAGCTGAGAGGATACAGGGTTATGGTTTATGGAATACATATTTTTCATAATTTTTAGTTACATTTTTTCCCCAGAATTAATACGTGACTGTTTGAATGATTGATTGTTCATATGAATGAATTACATGTATGTACTGTATGGATGCAATGCCATCATTGTCTAATGCAAGGCTAAATGGGCCTTTTTCCTAGCTGTCTTTCAAAAGTGAACTTCACTGACAAAACAAAGTGTTTACTTGCACTGTTAAAATCCATATGTAAACACTGTCAGATAAATGTTGCCGCCAACAATCCAGTGCTCTTCTCCATGCTTAATAATAAATGACGGAAGTCTATGAATCCATGAGCAAATAGTCTTTATCCACGTCTCAACGCACAAACCCACCATCCATTCTCCCCATTCTTCATGGCTCATGCATATGAAGTGCAATTTAAAGAGTCTGCGTGTGTGAAAGAATATGTGTGTGTGTTTGTGTGTATGTGGTATCCATGTTGACTGGGGGCTCTAGACAGATCACCAAGCCCTACTCTTGTTTTCGATGGGCCGCCAAAGCCCACCTTTTAAATGTTTAATGAGTTAAAAATGAGAATATCAACACTTAGACATGAACAACATCACAAATGTAGCTTTTCTGTATCTGGTAGTATGAATTATAGATGGTAGTATTTCTGTTTGGAGAGGTGTACCATGAAGCGCAGGCAGCAGGCCCCTTTAACCATTCCTCTGTAAGTCTCACTGGGGTTAGGCCCACTTTAGGCTAGGTTGCTGTGCAGAACCTAACGATACACCACTCAAAGAGCTCCAGTGTCTGCATGCGTGGAAAGATGTGCTAATGACAGTGGACCATGCACACATTTAAGAAGACAGTGGGTAGGAGTTGCATTGCATTAAAGTGCATTGTCTATGTCAGTAGTTGTAGGTCAACCCTGTCTGCTCTGTTCTTTATTTGACTCGTATTATTATCTATCCTGATGCCTAGTCACTTTACCCTGCCTTCATGTATATATCTACCTCAAATACCTCTGCACATTGATCTGGTACTGGTACTCCCTGTATATAGCTCCACATTGATCTGGTACTGGTACTCCCTGTATATAGCTCCACATTGATCTGGTACTGGTACTCCCTGTATATAGCTCCACATTGATCTGGTACTGGTACTCCCTGTATATAGCCTAACATTGATCTGGTACTGGTACTCCCTGTATATAGCCTAACATTGATCTGGTACTGGTACTCCCTGTATATAGCTCCACATTGATCTGGTACTGGTACTCCCTGTATATAGCCTAACATTGATCTGGTACTGGTACTCCCTGTATATAGCTCCACATAGATCTGGTACTGGTACTTCCTGTATATAGCTCCACATTGATCTGGTACTGGTACTCCCTGTATATAGCCTAACATTGATCTGGTACTGGTACTCCCTGTATATAGCCTAACATTGATCTGGTACTGGTACTCCCTGTATATAGCTCCACATTGATCTGGTACTGGTACTCCCTGTATATAGCCTAACATTGATCTGGTACTGGTACTCCCTGTATATAGCCTAACATTGATCTGGTACTGGTACTCCCTGTATATAGCCTAACATTGATCTGGTACTGGTACTCCCTGTATATAGCTCCATTCTTGTGTATTTTATTTATACCTCTTGTGTTACTATTTTTATTTTTAAACTCTGCATTGTTGGGAATGGCTCAAGCATTTCACGGTAAAGTTATCTTCGGCGCATGTGACAAATACAATTTGATTTGACTCGATTTTTGGTGCTGGTGAACTACCGGGCGTGCAGGCTTTTATTGCAGCCCAGCACTGCCTTACAGTACACAACTGATTGAAACAATTTACTGCTTATCAGGACCTGTACTAGTTAAACCAGATGATTAATGCAGGGCTGGAACAAAAAGCTGCACACCATATACTGTAGCTCTCCATGCTCAGAGTTGAGGACCGCTGGTGAATCTAATAGATGATGGATTATTACACTTAATCTTTTTTAATGACATGGTTCAAAACACAAACAATATGGTAACATTATTTTACATGGAAAGAAATTATGATCGTGTGGCAGGAATTATAGCAATGATTTGAAGAGGTAAAAGTAAGGCCCATATCCCATTAAATTGTGTCTATAGCTACATGCTCCCCTCTGATAAGCAGCTGATTCTCACTAAGATATGGGTGAAGATATAGGTGCGGATAAAGCAATGACACCCACACATTTATATTTTCTCTGCTCTGCAGTGTGGCTGGCTGGCTGCAATAGCAGAATGCAGAATCAATCCTGTTATGTATTGTTCTTGGTTCTAAGCTCTGGAATGTTTTCCTTCCAATAGTGAAGGGTACCTTGCATCCGCAACTGTCTTATAGATTTGGTCCTTCTGAGAACCATTTTATGAATCTCATCATGGATTCAGTCTTCTTACCTTTACTGTTGGTGAGTCATACTTAGACAAGGGATATTATGAGATATGTCTAATAGTACCAAATCGAATCAGAGTTTATTTGTCACGGGCACTGCAGGTATAATCAGTACAGTGAAATGCTCAACAATGCAGTCATATAAAAGAAATGCACACAATAATGAATTAAATACACCTTCTGTAGAGTACACACAATAATAAAATAGATGCACCCTCTGTAGAGTACACAGAATAATAAAATAGATACACCCTCTGTAGAGTACACATGAGAATTAAAGAAATGTACCCACTGTAGAGTACACACAATAATAAAATAAATACACCCTCTGTAAAGTACACATAAGAATGAAAGAAATACACTCGATAATATACACTATATACAAGGTCAGTATCAGTACCAATTAATGAAATGGATATTGGTGGCAAGCTCTTCCTGTATCTACTATGCTGATGATACTGAGGGTCGAATTCAACTGAAACTTCAAAAGAGCTTCTCATATTGCAATAATGCATATTTGTTGCATAGATAGGTTCTGACAAAACCGTTTTTGTTTCATACAGAAGTAAACAGAAGTAAATTCTATTGATATTGTATTGATTGACATTCTATTTGTAAAACCAACCCCAACACTTATTCTCCATCAATACCAAAATGAGTGTTCTTATTGGATGTGTTTGTGTCGTGTTGGGGTTGAGTTGCTGATTCTGCTGCTGTTGCCTCACAGAGGGAGAGACACAGCTCTAGCAGTGTTGCCCCATTCCCCAGGTGCAGGCTGAGGGCTGTGCTGTGCTGCAGTCACTGAGGAAGGCCTTGTAGGGATTTGCCATGGCCTGATCTGGCCTCCTCTGCATTCAGCACGAGTGGGGCCGGACCCCAGCACTGCAGAGAGGCACACGCACACACACACACACTCTATACACTCTTTCTCATTCCACACACGAGCCACACACCAGGGCCATCGGCCATGATAGTACATAGCCCTTTTCTGCTCCACCCTCCCATATCTCTCTCTCTTTACCTCTCACTCCACAGTAACCCTCTGTCCTTGTACTTAGGAGCAAAGTGATAAGATACATAATGAAATGGGAAGTCATCCAATCAATATTGAAAATCTACCACCAGTTGTCTTCGTAGTATCCTGATACTATCAGTATAGACAGGGTGTCTGACTATGTATTACACCTGAATGTGTTCTATTTCTTGTTGAGTCATCTACCCAAAATACATGTGATATAATGGTGTTCAGAAACAACACACTATTCATGTTGTTCTTATTCCTGTTCTATTGGTGTGTCACCTGGCTGGTGTTTGCTGTGAGGGAGACAAGCCAACCAGGCTGTGTGTAATGTGGCTTTGAAGTAAATATCAAGAGTTTTATCAAAGCCAGGCCGTTATCATCATGTGTTCAAGGGCTGGTGTTCTCTCTCTCTCTTTCTCTCTCTTTCTTTCTCTCTCTCTCTCTGTCTCTCTCTCTCTCTCTCTCTCTCACTCACTCACTCACTCACTCACTCACTCACTCACTCACTCACTCACTCACTCACTCACTCACTCACTCACTCACTCACTCACTCACTCACTCACTCACTCACTCACTCACTCACTCACTCACTCACTCACTCACTCACTCACTCACTCACTCAGTGGAATCATGTTGTAGCATTTGTTTGAGGCCCAGCCAGAGCCAGTTTCCCCCTGGTGTATTGTTACTGGTCTGTCTGTCACCATGGACACAGTGAAGACACCACAGGGAACATGGCAGCCGGTGTGTAAACAGTCCGCTCTGTCACTGGGACCATGAAGTCACCACACAATATATACAATCTAAATATATTTAATATCAGTATTACATTTTGTAATGCGTTGGAGTAACACCATTTAATATTCTATGTCATACATAGTACATGTCTAAAGTTTGAACTCACTCAAAAGCGTTAATCAAATCAAAATATATTTTATATTTGAGATTTTCCAAAGTAGCCACATTTGCCTTGATGACAGTTTTGCACACGCTTGGCATTTTCTTAACCAGCTTCATGAGGTAGTCACATGGAATGCATTTCAATTAACTGGTGTGCCTTGTTAAAAGTTCATTTGTGGAATGCTTACTTACAAGCCCTTAACCAACAATGCAGTTAAAAAAAATATGAGTAAGAATAAGAGTAAAAGTAACAAGTAATTAAAGAGCAGCAGTAAAATAACAATAGTGAGACTATGCACAGGGGGGCATCGGTACAGAGTCAATGTGCGGGGGCACCGGTTAGTTGAGGTATAATGTACATACATGTAGGGAGAGTTATTAAAGTGACTATGCATAGATGATAACAACAGAGAGTAGCAGCGGTGGAAAAGAGATAGGGAGGGCAATGCAAATAGTCTGGGTAGCCTTTTGATTAGATGCCCTTGAGTCTTTTGGCTTGGGGGTAGAAGCTGTTTAGAAGCCTCTTGGACCTAGACTTGGCGCTCCAGGACCGCTTGCCGTGCGGTAGCAGAGTGAACAGTCTATGAATAGGGTGGCTGGAGTCTTTGAACATTTTTAGGGCCTTCCTCTGACACCGCCTGATATAGAGGTCCTGGATGGCAGGAAGCTTGGCCCCAGTGATGTACTGGGCCGTACGCACTACCCTCTGTAGTGCTTTGCGGTCGCAGGCCGAGCAGTTGCCATACCAGGCAGTGATGCATCCAGTCAGGATGCTCTCGATGGTGCAGCTGTAGAACCTTTTGAGGATCTGAGGATCCATGCAAAATCTTTTCAGTCTCCTGAGGTGGAATAGGTTTTGTTGTGCCTTCTTCAGTACTGTCTTGGTGTGCTTGGACCAGTTAGTTTGTTGGTGATGTGGACATTAAGGAACTTGAAGCTCTCAACCTGCTCCACTACAGCTCCGTCGATGAGAATGGGGGCGTGCTCGGTCCTCTTTTTCCTGTAGTCCACAATCATCTTCTTTGTCTTGATCACGTTAAGGTAGAGGTTGTTGTCCTGGCACCACACGGCCAGGTCTCTGCCCTCCTCCCTATAGGCTGTCTCGTCGTTGTCGGTGATCAGGCCTACCACTGTTGTGTCATCGGCAAACTTAATGATGGTGTTGGAGTCATGCCTGGCCGTGCAGTCATGAGTGAACAGGGAGTACATGAGATGTGTTGTTACCTACCCTTACCACCTGGGGGCGGCCCGTCAGGAATTCCAGGATCCAGTTGCAGAGGGAGATGTTTAGTCCCAGGGTCTTTAGCTTATTGATGAGCTTTGAAGGCACTATGGTGTTGAATGCTCAGCTGTGTTCAACACCATATTCCTTTCCTTCTTAATGTGTTTGAGCTAATCAGTTGTGTTGTGACAAGGTAGTGGTGTTATAAAGAAGATAGCTCTATTTAGTAAAAGACCATGTCCATATTATGGCAAGAACAACTCAATTCAGCAAAGAGAAACGGCAGTCCATCGTTACTTTAAGACATGGATGTCAGTCAATCCGGAAAATTTCAAGAACTTTTAAAGTTTTTTCAAGTGCAGTTGCAAAAACCATCAAGCGCCTTGAAGAAACTGGCTCTCATGAGGACCGCCACAGGAGAGGAAGACCCAGAGTTACCTCTCCTGCAGAAGATAAGTTCATTAGAGTTAACTGCACCTCAGATTGCAGCACAAATCAATGCTTCACAGAGTTCAAGTAACAGACACATCTCAACATCAACTGTTCAGAGGAGACTGTGTGAATCAGGCCTTCATGGTTGAATTACTGCAAAAAAAACACTACTAAAGTACACCAATAAGAAGAGACTTGCTTGGGCCAAGGAACATGAGCAATGGACGTTAGACCGGTGAAAATCTGTCCTTTGGCCTGATGAGTCCAAATGTAAGATTTTTGGTTCCATCCACCGGGACTTCGTGAGACGCAGAGTAGGTGAACGGATGATCTCCGCATGTATGGTTCCCACCATGAAGCATGGAGGAGGAGGTGTGATAGTGTGGGGGTGCTTTGCTTGTGACACTGTCTGTGATTTATTTAGAATTCAAGGCACACTTAACCAGCATGGCTACCACAGCATTCTGCAGGGATACGCCATCTCATCTGGTTTGCGCTTAGTGGGACTATCATTTGTTTTTCAACAGGACAATGACCCAAAACACCTCCGTGCTGTGTAAGGGCTATTTGACCAAGAAGGAGCGTGATGGAGTGTTGCGTCAGATGACCTGGCCTCCACAATCACCCGACCTCAACCCATTTGAGATGGTTTGGGAAGATTTGGACCGCAGAGTGAAGGAAAAGCAGCCAACAAGTGCTCAGCATATGTGGGAACTCCTTCAAGACTGTTGGAAAATTATTCCTCATGAAGCTGGTTGAGAGAAGTGTGCAAAGCTGTCATCAAGGTAAAAGGTGGCTACTTTGAAGAATCTCAAATCTAAAATATATTTTGATTTGTTTACCACTTTTTTGGTTACTACATTATTCTATATGTGTTATTTCATAGTTTTGATGTCTTCACTATTATTTAACAATGTAGAAAATAGTCAAACTAAACAAAAACCCTTGAATGAGTAGGTGTGTCCAAACTCTTGACTGGTACTGTATGTAAATGAGTATAAAACTCAGGTTTGTAGCCTTTGTAGCTATTCATCAGTTAAGTATAAGATCATCATTTTTAGAAGGGAAAATGTCCATAGTAATTCAGTTGTATTGATGTAGACCCTGGTTGAGTAGAAGATAAAATGGGAGTGAGTCATTTCTCATAATACTTTAACTGTAGCCCACAGGTATCAGGTGTCATGGTGTGTTGAATGTATAGGGTAACGTTCATACAGTATAGCACGCTCGCTGTCGGTTTTGCCCTTTGGTAAGACAGTATGGAAGCAGCGTAGGCTTTTGTGAATGCAGCACAGACTCGAGAAGGGGGCTGGGGCGGAGGAGGGATAATGGTTTTACTGGTCCCTGTGTGCTGAAGACAGAGACAGAAAGAAGGGAGGGAAGGAAGGAAGGGGAAATAAGAGAGGGAGAATGACTAACATGGCTGTGTTTCTGGGAGCCGTAGCCATGTTGGAGGAGGAAGGGGGTGTGAGGTTTCTCTCTCTCTTCCTCTCTCTACTTCTGCCTCCCTCTTTCTCTCTCTCTCTCTGTCGACAGGCAGGGTTTGGACTCTGACGTGTGACAGGCTGGATAAAGAGTATTTTTCGAGTGCTCGTCATTCCTTCTCTCCATGATTGGCTGGAGTATTGTTATACACACAGAAAATGGGTCAGGCGGCCTGTGGAGGATCGAGTGATTGTACAGATGTACAGACCGCAGACACAGACACACACAGCTCGAACTAAGGTTGAATGTACTCTGGAGCCGAGCGTTCCTTGCAAGAATAAAGGAGATAAATCAAAATAAATGGTGTGCTGTATAGCGAGTGAGGGAGCCAGTGTTTCTAGTGTAGCCAGTGTTCTCGTCCTCCTCTCACAGGCTCCCGGCTGGTTCTCCCCCCACGCCCAGTGGCAGGGGGCTTAGCACGAGAAATAAATGGAGAAATAAAGGGATACACAGAAGAAAAGAGAGGGAGGAAAATCAATACCTGTGCACATGAATCAGACTGCGGCTGCCACAAAGCATTATGAGAACATGACGGGAGAGATGCATTTGTGTGCAAGGCAGTGTGCACACAGCATGATAAGCATGGCGGTAAGGGGGTAAGGGAGGAGAGAGGAGGGGAAGCCAAAATGTCCCTCGTATTTTATCATCCATGCACTTCTATTAGATTGTGACATTTTTTAAAGATCCTATGAAGATTCTGATACTGTCGTAGACACTCAGTGAGCATTTGTGAGTGTTGATAAATAATGTAATTCAGATCCATATGTGGTTAGCTAGATTCTAACAGTCTAGATTCTATCCTCCTTCCCCTGCTCCACTCCCAGACCAAGAAAGTCAGAGATATTAATTCCCTTCTCTCCCCCACCAACACCACCACCACCTTCCCTGCACTGATCAAACTCCCACCTCCGCACTCTGGCTGTTTGCTCACGAATAACCACAATTTGTTCTTTATTAAACTCTAGGGGCTGGGAACGATTAGAGCTGCGAGCCGGTGTGTGGGAGGGGGACTAAGCACAGCTTAATATTTACACTGAGCAAGGGCTCCTAGGTGCTGCTGCAGTTTGGCACATGTATCTTGGTGTTGGTAGTGGTGGAAGAGCCAGACCCTGCCTGAACCACCCAATCAGATTGAGCAAAAACAAAAATACTGTGGAGTATTACAAAAATACTCCTCAGCAACCCCCCCCTGCCAGGTCCCACGTGGCCCCGGTTCAAGATATAGATTAGCGATAAACGCAACATGAGCTAATTATGGAAGGAACCACACATGAATTAGCATTTCTTTCTGTGGACTGGATGTTTTGGAGGCACTGATTTATCATTTGGTCAAAGGGAAGAGAATGGAGAATGTGTGTTTTTGTGACATTACGATGGTGGCGTTTCCAATGGCTTGAACTACACTAGTGTTTTTCTGGGTCCCTCTAGTTTTGCGGCGAGCCACACACATGACAAGACAAGGTAGATATGAACCCTGTTCATCCCACAAGGCCTTTTCTTTGCCTATACATCACAGTCAGGCTGCAGAGACAGAGACAGACAGTAATGTTGCTCAGTGTATCTGTCATGATAGGGCTCATTAGCTCAGGAACGAGATGGAGACTTATGACTCTCTCCGTCTGAACAGGTGTTGCTAACCAGCATCAGGGTGCCAGAAAACAAATGTCAAGACAAACAACATTTTCTCGAAACATACACTCTTAGAAAAAAAGGTGCTATCTAGAACCAAAAAGGGTTTTTCGGCTTTCCCCATAGGAGGAACCTTTGAAGAACCCCTTTTGATTCTAGGTAGAACCTGTTTGTCTCCAGGTAGAACCCTTTAAGGTTCCATGTAAAACCCTTTCCACAGAGGGTTCTACATGGAACACAAAAGAGTTCTACCTAGAACCAAAAAAGGTTACCTTGAACCAAAAAGGGTTCTCCTATGGGGACAGCCGGAGAACCCTTTTGGAACCCTTTTTTTTGTAAGAGTGTAGCTGTATTTAGGCCTTTCTATAAATAGTAATTTTCTAGTCATGATTTCTGTCTGGTTGGTCTTTTGAGGCTTTACTGTTTTTTTGTGTTGTACTTCCAGCATATAAGCAGTCTTGGACCATAATATAAGAGCAGCAGCAGCAAGACTAAGCAAGGAGAAGTAAGGCAGAAAACATGGCATTGTACTGGAGCTAGAGATGATGGTGACAAACACACAACGAGGCGAGAGTCAGTCTCAGCCAGAGAGACAAAATGGCTGTGCTTCTGTCTCCGCAATATTACTCTCTGTCAGCGAGAAAAGAGGGGAAGGCTATTCCTCCCTCCTCCTCATCTCCACCTCCATCCCTCCATTTTGCCCATGTTTAACCTTACTGTTGATGATGGTGACGTCACCATTAGGTGATCCATAAGACCGACCTTTGACTGGCGATAATGGCTTACCGCAATCTCGACATCTGCATGGAAACTGCAGTAGGCTGATGGCAGAGAGAGGTGTGTGTGTGTGTTTGCGGGGAGGTGGAGGGGGGGCGTAGGCTGTGAATGGCTGCTCTTATCGTATGTGTGCAGCTGCTGCAGCGTCTTTGAGAGACAGAGGGGCTGTCCGTGCATGCCACTCACTTTCCCTATTCACAGCAAAGACCCATACACTCTCTCTTCCTCTCTGTTACTGTCTCTCTCTCTCTTCTCTCTCTCTTCTCTCTCTCTTCCTCTCTCTCTGCCTGCGCTGCATTTACTGTCAAGTGAGTGAGAAGGAAATAAGAAAAACATGACTTGAGCTTTGATGGAGACACGACAAATGGGTCCATGTTTTCACATTTTCAGGGACAGGCGAGAAGTGAAACGTCATTTGACATAAATGCACTGCTCTTCTGATGTTTGTGTGTTTGCGTGTGGGCGCATGGTAGGATGTGTGTGTGTTTGTTTACACAAGGATTTCACTTTTCAATAGACCTTTACATTTTTAACTAAAGGTGAATTCTTATAGTAAGTCATTTATTATTCTATTGTTACTAGATTTAGAAAGCATTTCAGTCGTTTCAAGCCCTATTGCCCCACTTTTCATAATTTTGTATTATGTACTTGAGCTTGTGTCATCAAAGGTAAGTACATCTCAGCAATGTATAATTATTCTTATCAGAAAGGTGAGTTCCAGATCTTTCTAAAACTATACAACATTACCAGTCATCTCATGAAAAATATTGATGTTTTATATGTTATATTTATATGTTAAATATACAGGATACGAACATTCCATTCCAGCTAAACAATGGACATATAGTGTTTTGCGACAAAAAAAACATTTTAATAGACATTTAAAATCTATGAATTAAAAATCTGAGAACAGTAATATTTTACACACACATAAAGGTGCCCATAAGCAACGATTTCTGATGAAACAACATAGTTGTGAAAAATTGGTGGATATAGCATTTAGAAAATAAACTCTTCATATATATTACATTGAGATATAAAAATGTATATAATATATTACAACAACCCATTATTTTTCACCACTTCTGCAGATATATAATTTGTACCGTTTTGATACAGAAATCAACCCATCTGTATGAATTGTTAGAATCATGTGTAATGCACAGCGGAGTGAATCAATGTTTACAGTGCTCTTAGAAAACAAAATCACCTTGGTTACAAGTCCCATGGCCCTGAGATCCCCCTCAGCTGCACAACAAATCCTCTTTCAAAAACATGCCTGATTTGCTCATCCAAACTGTCTGTAGACTAAATATTATTTATTGACAACATACTTTCAATTATTGAATATAAAAATCTAGGAAACTTGATCAATTTAATCAGAGGAAGAGTTCAGTCATCCCCCTCCCATCTCTCCCTTCCAAGTTTGTCAAAAGCAGATAGTGTATAGTGATGATGAAACCCCCCGAAGATCATGATGCTAATCAGAACAGAGAATAATACAGTTAATTAATTCATCAGGGAGGGAAGTGCTCTGCCAGGATAAGGATGACCTGCCGTCAGGTGACCTGCCCAAAGGTATTTCCAAGGTTACAGTACCTCCCCACCAGGGGAAATCACCTTGATAGATAGGTAGACAGGTTGGGCAGCTGGGATAGTGACATCCCTGGGCACATCACTGTGCCGAATACCAGAGT
The DNA here is from genome assembly GCF_029448725.1 of Salvelinus fontinalis. Taxonomy (NCBI): domain Eukaryota; kingdom Metazoa; phylum Chordata; class Actinopteri; order Salmoniformes; family Salmonidae; genus Salvelinus; species Salvelinus fontinalis. Next base: position 32,851,965 of record NC_074677.1, read on the forward strand.
GGGTTCTGGGAATTCTACCTCCCACCCCAGCCCCCATCTCACCCCACCCCCATCTCGCCCCACGTAGTCCCAGTCTCCCCTATCCAGATGCACTGTCACGTCATGTCTTACTCTTAGAAGTCTATTTATTAAATGCTGTAATAAAGGACCTTGAGTTTCATGTGGTATTGAAGAACAGATGGGGAACGATGACTGGAAGATGTATGCTAAGTAGTGTGTCTACACTGTAAGGCCCTTAGAAATGGTTTGTTTGTGGGTGTTTGTATTAGGCGATTTTCTTATCATGAATAGTAATTAATCTATTTTCGAATAACAGAAATAGGTGGATTTTAGTAAATAGATGAATGAAAAATGTATTTATGATCACAATGTTTGCAAATATTAAATTTGAATATGGAAATTATATTTGTTTTATTGATAGTGAATTTCACTGTTGTTACGTTGTGTAATACAAACAAATGATGGTGGTTGTAGTGTTTTTAATGATTATATTCTACATATCTGAAGTAATAAAATGAAACTAAATATGACACATTTATATTTTGATGTTGCATTTTCTAAGCTAAATTTGTAATGAGATTTTGTATAGATAATATAATTAGTCTTTAATGTTATTTTCATTAAAAGACTGCATTTATATTTTTTCATGCTCATATATTTTTCATTGATATGTTAAAGATATTTATCAAATCTGTTTGTTTTTGTTTTTCAATTCAGTCAACAAATTATGTTTCCGCTGTAAATATTTATTACAAAATATATTTAGAAAAATGTAAATGTATGTATATATTGTAATCTAGGTAAATATAGGAGTGTCATTCTTAAAAAACAAAATGGTGACCCATCACACGTGAGCTCTTATTTGATAAAGATATACAGTGTTCCCATGTCAAGGTCAGTTTCACCCTGGACCCCATCCCCCTAACATGCACACTGAAAGCCTAGTCATACAACTCAAGTGCACATTGTGTATGTATGGTGGACAGTGGTACAGTGCACATCCAGCATTTTCTCTCTCTGAGGTGTAGAAATCTATTTGCTTTCGGAAGCTTCTTGCATAATCCTTTAGTTACACTTGCAGCTGCAGAGAGAGATACAATACTAGGAGAGTCAGTTGTTAAAATTATTCTGGGCACAAAGGAATTAAATTGATAAATCTGTGTGTAGGGTCCTTTGCATAATCCAGGCTAATCTATAACACAGAATACAGAATGAAGTGTGTTAACTAAAATACCAGTGACAGCGTTCAAATGCGGAGGAACCCTTTTAAATGGCATGATGAAACATGATCTGGTGTGTGTCGTTGCTCTTGTCCATGCCTTTGATTTGAATTTTTCAATCACGCAATAAAATATGCAAACTAATTTCAGCTTTTAGAGCCTACCAGTGTGTACATTTAGGCTATATGTATGAAATATTAGAACATTATAGAACAAATATATAACAACATGTCTGTCAATTAATATTGAATAATGAAATTCTATTTAATGTGATGTCTTTTATGTTTAATGTATTAATATTTGTCTGTCAGGATTTCCATAACATCCCTGAACCTACAGTAAATAGCCATTTTGTTGCTGAGGTTCTCAGTTGATGTTACCTGAGGCACCGGATTGGTGCATTGGGTGGATGACTTGTCGAATGCTTAGCCAATAGCGTTTGCAGCGCATACACTGCTTTTTTCTCTCCAAATAAATTGCCTGGAGAAATTGAACTAAAAATGTAAGAAAGGGAGCGAGGCTTTCATCTCATTGAAAAGCTCATATTAGCTGTGGTGGGAAGATAAGCTCCTCTCTCTCAACAGCTATTAAGTTCACTGTATGTTAGACAGTTTCCTGTTTTTAATTCTGGTTTTTGAAAGCTTTCGCCTGTGTGCACTCACGGCACTGTGACGTAGGTTTTACCGTGTGTGTGTGTGTGTGTGTGTGTGTGTGTGTGTGTGTGTGTGTGGTGTGTGTGTGTGTGTGTGTGTGTGTGGTGTGTGGTGTGTGTGTGGTGTTTTTCACATGACAGGCAGCTGTTGAACCTGCAGAAACATTATTCAAACTTCAAAATGGAGGCCAGACCATGTGACCTTGTGCAGCCATTTTCTCTCTGTCTCACTGAGAGACACACACACACACACACACACACACACACACACACACACACACACACACACACACACACACACACACACACACACACACACACACACACACACACACACATACACAGAACAATCACTGTGGGGTCTCTCACACATCCCTAGGATTGGAGTGGGAGAACCCCCCTCTGTGGAAGGCACCATGCACTCCTCTTCATCACAGAATTTCCTGCCATTTTAATGCCATTTAAAAATATTTTTTTCTGCAATTTATGAACTGATATTGAATATTATATTATTTTTTCTATTTTATTTGAATAGATGCGTATTTTAAGTATTTACAAATGCCGAAATTAGTGTTCCTGCAGGTGTGTAATAGATTATGTACAGGCTACAGATTCTCTCTATTATTTATATTTCTTATGAACTCTCAGAAATATCTGAATGGAACTGTAGAATTTGGTAGGACTGTACATTTCTTTTGTTTGTTTTGCAACGTCGTGGTCTGACACAGGCTCCTCGAATCCTTGAATGGCACATTTAATACTCTCCAATTAATACGCTATAACATATGTTGTAATTGACATTGTAGGTAAACATCTGTGTGGATTTATCCTAGTGTCTGATTCATTGGGTGTGATGGTTCACTGATTACATTGTGTGTTTCTGATTCCTTGATCCTAGTTTAGCCCCAAACCAGGATTACTTTTCCACAAAGCCTTGTTCAATGAGTGCAACGCAACCCAAGATTTCTTGGCATCCATGGCAATACTCTTGAAGAAAAAGCAATCGACTATCTTATACAACAGATAGTTCTGAATCTGCTCCCAATCAGGGTGAATAGACAGACAGAGAAGGAAGGCCGCTGGTAATGAGTTTATTCTTTCCAGGGAGCACTGCTGGGAGCCATGGGGCTATGTTGTGAACCAACGGCAGCCATTTTGTGAGCAGGCCTCTGATACTGCATCGAAGACAGTGCTGCCTGGGACTCACTGAGTATTGAAAAGATGAATTGATCAATATACATAGAAAAAATATAATCGGCACAGTCTTTCTTTTCTATCTCCCCTAGGCTGTTAATGAAATTCTTTAAAGAGTTGAAATGAGTTCTAAATCAAATATCTAGTCAATAACCAGGTTTCAATCCAACCATTTCAAGCGGATGAATTACCTCACTAAAGGTCACGACAGGCCTGATGGAAACAGCAAATTTGTCTATAAAATTTCCCAATGTCAACAAAACATAATACGTTAGACAAGGGTGGATAATTTTTCTGTCGGTGAAACTTAACAATTGCGGTAGAAATGCATTATGTGCAAATACTGATATAATAGCCATCATGTCGAAGTTAACTTGGAGTCACGCGATGATATGCCATGTTGTAGGATACCACTACGATGTTGATTGGCATGAAGAGTTTGTAGGCAGATGAAATAAGTTATTATGAACTTGTGTGCATATCGGTGGTATTATTTGAATGCTGGTGACATGATGATCGGTGCTTGGCTGCCAATCATCAAATAAAAATGATCTTGCTCTTATATGTATCTCATATAACCTACCCTGTCCACTTCATCAGTGAACTGCTGTCTAAAGAGCATGCGCCAAAACCAGATTGGGCAAGTTTGCTATGTAGCGCCACAGTTTTTGTGACAAAACCATCGGTAGAGTTGAATATGCGATGGAAACACATTGAACTTCTGTTTTTGGTACATGGAACATTAAGTGTTTTTATGTCCCCTACGTTATCACACACAGCTTTTTATCCGCAGCAAGTCAGTTTGATGGAAACACATTTTTTTCATGCGTATTTTAGAATATTCACATGAAAATCTGTTGCCAATTAGCTGGAAACCTAGCTATAGTCTTATGGGTGAAGAGATATGAAGTGATAATAGCATAGTTGGTCGATTATCTATTCTCATTGTCTGTGTGACGAAACATAGAGTTCAGTAACATAAGGAAAAATATTACATTTAACCATTTAGAACCCATAGGTGGGGAATGTTCTACCAAACATTCTGACATGTTTTTTTTCTTCATTTATCTCTTATAAAAGTTCAAACGACTTCAGCATGGTTGCATTGGTGTCAGACACTGCATCAGAGATATGATGCTGTATTCTACTGATGGAAACAGAGACAGAGACGGAGGGACGGGAGACTCATACCATAACAGAAACCCAGCAACAGGTGTGCTTGTTCATCAGCCACAATCATTTCCCTGCAACTCAAACAGTTCCTTATCTTGTGTGAAAGAGAGACGCTATAATGGCACTATTGTCTGCATCTGTACAGGCAGAGCAGACAGTCAGGTGAGGTAAGCGATCAGCTAGCCAATTCAAATAGCCCATAATGGCTGTTCTAATTGTCGTTTCTCTAAGGCTTGTTTGCTTGCTGCTCTGTGGCCGTGTGTCTGGCAGATGGGTCTACAGGGATTATACCTGCTAATGAGTGGAGGAGGAGGTGGAGGAGGGGTGAGGGGGTTGTGGGAACGAGTGGGACAGGGGGGTGGGAAGCAGGGTGGGTAGGTTGTTACAGTTATGAAGTCACCTTGCCAAAGAACTTGTTTGACCCTGTGTCCCCTGTGAGCTTATCTGTGGCAAACTGACCCCTGTCCTCTCCTCTCTACTCCTGACAACACAACAACAGCCTGTTGAGCCAGGTTCTAAGCCCTTTATGGAGGGATGGAGAGGAGGGAGGAGGGAAATCTAGGGGGAGGCCAGGTTGTCATGACAATATATTTTTTTTACCTACACCCTCCATATTGTGTTTATTTAGGAGGAAATACATTGTTGCATAATATACAACAAAGTGGAACACAGAAAAAGAGCTGCATTCTGAAGTTGTGTGACTGTATAATGCTCACAATAGTTTTTCAGGCTAATGTCCCCTCCCACCCTCATGTCACAAGAATGCTCTGACGACTTGCCCAAGGTTGGTGTCTCATATAAGTAGATAACTATTATCTCCTTGTTAAGTGCCCACAGAGACTGATACCTCTACTTCTACATAGATATCTCTATGGGAGAGACCTCTTCCTGGGATTACAACATCCTTCCTTCCCTCAGTCTTTGAGATCTAGCGGTCAAGTTGTTTTTCCAACCCCCAACCCCAGCAGCAACAGCTGTGGTGGCCAATGGCAGGCCTGAGGTCAGAGAGTAGGGTCAGTATACCCGCCCAGACTAGCTCTAGCTTGGCCTTTACCCAGGGGGGCCTCACTCTGCCTGCATCCACCCGATTGGTCAGTCGGGTGTTCTTCTCACAGAATTAAAACAGCCTCCCCCTGCCTCTCCCGGTCCCAGTGATTACGGAGGGAGGGAGGGCCTGGTCTGGTCCAGACAGTATGGTTCTAATATGTCTCTAATCCCCCCAACATATGGAGATGGCTGGAATTAACGCAGCGGAAGAAAATAAATGAGTTAAAGCGGCCAGCAGCTCAGAGCCCCAATATTTTGTATTGGCTAACCCGTCTGCCTTGCCGCAGAGTTTCTTGGAACAGATTGGGACTCTTCTGGAAAGCCTTGATTGATGGCAGGCCTTGGCTCTGTGTGTTATCTCAGATGCATTTCAGTAACATACTGTATGACTAAAGGACACCTTATTCTCTTGAATGTTATCTCATGCATGCTCCAAATGGTGTCTGTTCAGATGATTTGGAGGAAGAGGGTGCAGGTAGGAGGTCGGTGGGTGGTTTGAATGAGGTGCTTTGAGGTGAGTTAAAGGCTAACGACATAGGTCTATGCCTGGTTTGGGCTAACACATCATAGGCTAATACATCACCATCCCTGACCCCACTTGCACTCCTGGTATCGCCCCAGCCACCCTCGTGCATCACAGCCAGATCCTGTTAAATAGGATTAGACTGGCTACCTGCCTAGCTGTCGCTAGGTGCTTAGAATAGTACTCTTATACATCTCCTGGTTTGAAAATGGCTGCCAACAACAACATGGGACTATTTATATTGAATAATAATACCAATATTATGTTACCTGTCCTGCCCCTCTCCAGTGATTAGCTTTTATACTACTAGTGGTATCCCTTCAGTACTGATTTCCATAGCTAAGCATTGTTAGCTAAGCACCGTTAGCGGGGCATTTCATGCCTAATTGGGATCTAATGGGTGGCCTCACACTGAAGGGCACTCAGGCTCAAGGCAATTAGCTGCTTTGATGCCTACTGACGGCTCTAGGTGTTTTTCTACCTCGTAACATTTCTACATCCATGTTGCACTAAACTGTAAATAACAGTGATATAGGCCTTTTGATTCGAAAGTATAGTACACACACTAGACAAAATCCCCTAATTTGGACATGGAGACAAAATGGGGGTGTTTGTATGACAGACAGAGCAGTCTGATTAGTGACAACTGTTTTCTTAAAGCACATGATGTGACGAGTCCAAAGCAACCTCCCTTTCTCTTTAGGACCAGTGGACACCAATTCCACAGGGTAAGAGGCTTTGTGGCCAAATCTCCTGTTGATCTTTATAAAGTTTGTGTCTTACAATTAAGTACAGATGGTTTGCAGCTGTAAGGCTAGTAAATAACTAGGGCCTCTATTTTTGCCAGGGATTTCTACTGGTAATCCCACTATATAAAAGTTTTCCAAGATGTAAATCTGCCAGTGCTTTACCTCACCAACTTTTCACTGTCCCACACTCACAAAAGCTCCTTATCCTCATTAGAATATGCTATCGTTTAATGGGAGCAAAAAACTGAGCACATGGACAGGAATGACCCCAGTATTCTCTCTTATTCATCGTCTCAGTTTAGAGATCCACATCTATAGACACAGAGCCATTGTCTAGCCACAAATCTCACTGTTTTATCGTAGAACTTGGGGTATTGATGTGTGACTAACAGTGCAATTTAACAGTATAACTTTTAGTACGTCCCCTCGCCCCGACCCGGGCGCAAACCAGGGACCTTCTACACATATCAACAACTGACGCCCACGAAGCATCGTTACCCATCCCTCCACAAAAGCCGCGGCCCTTGCAGAGCAAGGGGCAACACTACTTCTAGGTTTCAGAGCAAGTGACGTAACTGATTGAAACGCTATTAGCGCGTACCTGCTAACTAGCTAGCCATTTCACATCCGTTACACTCACCCCCCCTTTCAACCCCCTCCTTTTCCATAGCAACCAGTGATCCGGGTCAACAGCATCAATGTAACAGTATAACTTTAGTACGTCCCCTCGCCCCGACCCGGGCGCGAACCAGGGACCCTCTTCACACATCAACAACAGTCACCCACGAAGCATCGTTACCCATCGCTCCACAAAAGCCATGGCCCTTGCAGAGCAAGGGGAAACCCTACTTCAGGGTCTCAAAGCGAGTGACGTAACTGATTGAAACGCTATTAGCGCGTACCCGCTAACTAGCTAGCCATTTCACATTCGTTACACTCACCCCCCCTTTCAACCCCCTCCTTTTCCGCAGCAACCAGTGATCCGGGTCACGGCACCAATGTAACAGTATAACTTTATGGCGTCCCCTCGCCCCGACCCGGGCGCGGAACCAGGGACCTTCTGCACACATCAACAACAGTCACCCACGAAGCATCGTTACCCATCGCTCCACAAAAGCCACGGCCCTTGCAGAGCAAGGGGAAACCCTACTTCAGGGTCTCAAAGCGAGTGACGTAACTGATTGAAACGCTATTAGTGCGTACCAGCTAACTAGCTAGTCATTTCACATCCGTTACACCTGGCACACACACACACACACACACACACACACACACACACACACACACACACACACACACACACACACACACACACACACACACACACGCATACACACACGCATACACACACGCATACACACACACACACGCATACACACACGCATACACACACGCATACACACACGCATACACACACACACACACACACACACACACACACACACACACACACACACACACACACACACACACACACACACACACACACACACACACACACACACACACACCTTTAAAAAACAGCAAGCAGATTAATAGATGAACAGATAGATACACGAATAAAATACAACTTGATACGTATGAGCTAGTAAATGGTTTTGTAATTGGTTTTGTGGATTTTAAGTCATAAGGAAGAAATTGCTATATCATGCCTTAAACTGGTTAGTTGGAATGGTTTAAGGAAGTCATTACTGGATCAGTATGTTAGATGAAAGAAAACAGGATTATATACTGTAACATATCATTCACAGTAGGCCTGTCAATAGGCCTTTAGAGTAACAGCAGAGTAACAGCAGTAGTTATCACAGATACATCCACAGTACCATAAGCATGATGCTATTTGCTTAATGTTGGTCTGAGGCTCTGTAGATAATGTATGATTTGAGATACAGTCCATAGAAGCCCATCTCTCCTGGGACAGTGCTAGGGCACAGAGCAAAGCAGGCCTTAATGAGGAGAGCACCATTGGCAAGAGTTACCACCATCATCCTGAAATAGTGATAATCAGAAAAATAAGCAACGCTTCCAGGCAACAGTTGATCCCATACGCTCCTGCGTTTCACATTTGACTGCTCTCGTTATTCAAATATATTTATACATGGTCTGTAAGTGAAGAGCTCCACTCCGGATTCATCTACATAAGACTGCAGGTACTCTAGAGCTGGAGTGCCTCGGGATAGGAACAGATGGGAGCGTTTAGAAACTGCTACCCCCCCCCCCACCCCCCACCCTCTACTTCTCTCCTCCTCTTCTCTGCCCTTCTCCCTCTGCACCCCACCACGCGCTACCTCCCGCCAACTGTTCAGTTAACCTGTCACTTGTCATTGCCCAAAAATTCAAGGTACCATATGCCTGGCTGTGACTCCCCCCCCCCCCCCCCCCCCCCCTCTCGGTCTCCTTCACAATGACTTGAAAGTCCCCTGTCGTCTATGAAACATAAGGATGTGTCTTTTCCTCTCTGGCATCGTGTAGTGTGTGGCGCTGGCTGTTACCTTTTGATACAGAGTGTGTTGCTGAGATCACAGACCCCATGTGTAGCTCCTCTTGCATAATGAGGGGAGTCTGTTAACCTTACACTGCAGTCACAGGTAGTGCAGCAGGCATGATACACTGGAGCAAAGAGACTTCTCATAACCATTAGCTAACTCTGGAATGTTTGAAGTAGATAGTGTGCCATGAAATACACTACATATACAAAAGTATGTGGACACCCCTTCAAATTAGTGGACACGGCTGTTTCAGCCAAACCAGTTGCTAACAGGTGTATAAATTCGAGCACACAGCCATGCAATCTCCATAGACAAATATTGGCAGTAGAATGGCCTTGCTGAAGAGCTTAGTGACTTTCAACATGGCATCGTCATAGGATGCCACCTTTCCAACAAGTTAGTTCAGAAATTTTTTGCCCTGCTAGAGTGCGAGTGCTGAAGCATGTAGCACATAAAAATTGTCAGTCCAACACTCACTACCGAGTTCCACACTGCCTCTGGAAGCAACGTCAGAACAATAACTGTTAGTCGGGAGCTTCATGAAATGTGTTTCCATGGACGAGCAGCCTCACACAAGCCTAAATTTACCATGCGCAATGCCAAGGGTTGGCTGGAGAAGTGTAAAGCTCAACGCCATTGGACTCTGGAGCAATGGAAACTTGCTCTCTGGAGTGATGAATCACTCTTCACCATTTGGAAATCTGACAGACAAATCTGTGTTTGGCGGATGCCAGGAGAACACTACCTGCCCAAATGCATAGTGCCAACTGTAAAGTTTGGTGGAGGAGGAATAATGGTCTGGGGCTGTTTTTCATGATCCAGGCTAGGGCCCTTAGTTCCAGTGAAGGGAAATCTTTTTTTTAAATCTTTTTTTTTTAAGGGGTGGATCAGATTAATATTGCGGAAAGAATGTTGCTTCCAATGTAATTGTCTGCATCATTTCCAATCCCCCATTTTATTTTGGTAAATATATTTCCATACACGTATGCATACATATACACATATATACATACACATACCTACTGTATATAGACATACATACTTTTTAAAAGAATATACCTTTTTTTATTATTCCCCGCAAACCCTACCACCGATCCCCCAATTGGAGTAAACTAATAAACACTTCTGTTTTTACCTTCAATTTATACATCTTATACACATTTTACAGACACAGTCTACTTTATAATAGTTATCTCTTGTTTGTTCTTAGTCCTTCCTCTATTTCTGATTCTATTTGTAACTGCTATTTCACAAAAGTTCCGAACCTATATACATTTTACAGATCCCGTATGCTTCACATTGTTTATCTTGTTATTAGTCCCACCCTTCAGCTCCATTTAACCCCTCTCATCTATCTCTCAACATCATCCATTTCAGATTTCTATTTGCCATATTTTTCAACTGTGCTGTGATGCTTCACAAAAGAATTGAACCTTCCTATTCTCATAGCTTCTACAGATTGTAAATTAAAAATAAAATGTTTTGCTAAAATAATTATTATATTATTGATTGATTGACTATGGCTTTTCAGATCCCCCAGTATTGCTATCTGTAGCATTAGTTCTAGGCAAATGTTGCAATTCTTCAGCCATTCCTGGACCTGTGACCAAAAACGAGCTACATATGGACAATACCAAAATAAATGATCTAATGACTCTGCTTCCTCACAGCAGAATCTGCAGAGCTGAGAAGATTGTATCCCTCATATATATAACATTCTATTAGTTGCAAGAATTTTGTATAGTAATTTATATTGAAAAATTAGAAGTTTTGAATCCGGCGTTGTATTGCGTATCAATTCATAAACCATGTGCCATGGAATGGGTACATCGAAAATCTCTTCCCAACTATTTTGCAATTTATATGGCACAGCTGTCAGTTTTTTGGTCCTTAAATGAAATTGGTATATGTTTTTATTTATCACACTTTTCTTTAACCATTTATGTTCTTTAATACAGGGTCGACTGACAAGTTCCTTACTTTTCCCCCCTTCTACTTACCTCTTCCATGTTTGTGGTAATGCTGCAATTAGTTGGTTGTAATTTTGGGTAGAGCAGACATTTCCATATGTCTGTGTTAGCTGCATGTGTGACATAACTCCACCAGTCCTATTTATGATACCATTCACTAAAATTATACCTTTAAAAAAAAATATTCGATAAATACCGTTTTTTTAAATCAATTAGTATATTTGAATTTAACCACAATATTTGTTGTACTATTTGTTCCGTCTTTCAGGTGGATTAAACTGAAATTGCAATCAACTTTCTAAGGCTTGTTTAAAAAATAAAGATATTTTGGAGATTATTTCCTTTTCAAACAACCGAAAGTGAGCAGGTGTAATCTGAATAAAGGGAAAAAGGCCCTTCTTTGAATATAGGATGAGACATTCATACCAATTGACTAGAGAACCAGTTTGGATTTAAGTATAACTTTTGTATGACTGATGCCTTTAGTGAGAGGTCTAATGCTTTAATATTTAATAATTTCTGCTCTCCGAATTCATATTCATTATTTAAGTAGTCCCTTTTAATTTTATCTGGCTTGCCGTTCCAAATAAAATTGAATATTTTTTGTTCATATAATTTAAAAAGCAGGTCACTAGGTGTAGGCAAAACCATAAGCAAATAGGTAAACTGTGATATAACTAAAGAGTTAATCAGGGTGATTTTTCCACAAATAGACAGGTATTTTCCTTTCCATGGTAGCAAGATCTTATCTATTTTTGCTAACTTTCTATAAAAATGTATTGGTGTGAGATTATTTTTTTCTTTTGGGATCTGTATACCGAGTATGTCCACATCTCCATCAGACCATTTAATTGGTAAACTACATGGTAATGTAAAATGTGAATTTTTTAGTGATTCAATACGTAATATGGTACATTTATCATAATTTGGTTTTAATCCAGAGAGGATAGCAAAAGTATCTAGATCCTCTAAGAGGCCGTGGAGACACTCTAATTGTGGTTTTAAAAGAAAACATGAATCATCAGCGTACAATGACACCTTAGTTTTTAAGCCACGGATTTCTAATCCCTTAATATTATTGTTTGATCTAATCTTAACAGCTAACATTTCGATGGCAATAATAAATAGATATGCCGATAGTGAACAACCTTGTTTTACTCCTCTAGATAGTTTAAAACTTTCTGAGATGTAGCCATTATTTACTATTTTACACCTAGGGTTACTATACATGACTTTAACCCATTTTATAAGAGATTCCCCAAAATTGAAATATTTTAGGCATTTTAGGCAACTCCAGTCGTACTTTATCAAAAGCCTTTTCAAAATCAGCTATGAAAACCAGGCCTGGTGTCCCCGATATTTCATAGTGTTCTATTGTTTCCAGTACTTGTCTTATATTATCTCCAGTGTATCGTCCATGTAAAAACCTGTCTGATTAGGATGAATAAATATCTGACAATACTTTTTGAATTTTATGCGCCAAGCATTTTGCTAGGATTTCTGCATCACAACACTGAAGTGTAAGAGGTCTCCAATTTTTTAAATGGACTGGATCTTTATATATACCACTTGGGTCTTGTTTCAGTAATAATGATATCAGACCTTCTTGTTGCGTGTCTGATAATCTACCATTTATATAGGATTGGTTAAAACAAGCTGATAATGGTCCTTTGAGTATATCAAAAAATGTTTTGTATACTTCCACTGGTATGCCATCCAGCCCTGGAGTTTTCACATCCTTAAAGGCCCCAATTGCATCAAGCAGTTCCTCCTCTGTAATTTGGCCTTCCATGAGTCTTTCTGTACAGATGTTAATTTTACATTATTATTAGGAAAAAAATCCATACAATAAGTTTCAGTTAGTGGAGATGGAGGAGCCTGAAACGAAAACATATTCTTAAAGTACTTTACTTCCTCTTTCAAAATATAATTTGGTGAATCATGCGTGACTCCGTGATAATTTGTAACAAGTTTTAATACATTTTCTTTGGTAGCACTTCTATATTGAAGATTGAAAAATAATTTGGTGCATTTTTCCCCATATTCCATCCAGTTCGTTTTATTTTTATAATATATTACACTGGATCTTTCTTGAATAAGTTCCTCCATTTATTTTTGTTTTTCCTCTAACTTATTCTGTGCCTCTATGGTACCGTTTTTATTGCTATCTAACTGTACTGTTAGTCCTTCAATTTCCTTTGTTAATATGGACTCTTTTGATCTAAATTGCTTTTGTTTTATAGATGAGTACTGAATTGCATTGCCTCTAAAGGCACATTTAAAAGTGTCCCATACAATAAGGGGATCTGCTGTACCTATGTTATGTCTGAAAAAGTCAGTTATAAATTCTTCTGTCCTAGTTCTAAACAATCTATTATCTAGTAGGCTTTGATTAAATTTCCAATAACCTCGCCCACGTGGAAATTCTGTAAGAGTAATATGTATGCCAATTATGTGATGATCCGACCGCATTCTGTCCCCTATCAACACTTTTTAAACTTTTGGTGCCAGAGAGAATGGTATAAGAAAGTAGTCAAGACGACTAGCTTGATTAAGCCTCCGCCATGTATATCTTACTAGGTCAGGGTATTTAAGTCTCCATATATCCACTAATTCCAATATATCCATGACATTCATGATTTCCTTAAGTGCCTGAGGGTGATCGTTTGTAGTGTGATTTCCTTTCCGGTCCATAGAGATATTTAAGACCGTATTAAAATCTCCCACCATAATAATAGAGTCTAGTGTTGCTTGTAGAGTTGATAAATTCTTATATATATTTTCAAAGAAGCTTGGATCATCATTATTCGGACCGTATAGGTTAATAAGCCATATCTGTTTATTGTCCAATAACATATTTAAAATAATCCATCTACCTTGAGGATCTGCTTGGACAATTTGCACATTTGGATCAAAATTATTGTTAATTAAAACCATCACACCTTTTGAGTTTCTTTGCCCATGGGAGAAATATATTTCGCCCCCCCCCCCAGTTCTTTTTCCACAAAACTTCATCTTAAACTGTTGAATGGGTTTCCTGTAAACAATAGATATTATATTCCTCTTTTAGCCAGGTAAATACTGATCGTCTTTTCTTGTTATCTGCTAGGCCATTACAATTGTAACTGGCTATAATTATTTAGTCACTTACCATAATGAGACACAACTTTCAATTATTTTTATCTAAATATATGTTTGTAAACGTACCATTAAAAAGTAACATGATGATTGAGTGTCCATATAGCTGTACCATGATATCTGCACTTCTACTAAGCAAACCTCCAATTGGTCCCCACTATTCCACCTGCTAAACCCCCGTCCCCCATCCCGAGTTGGGTTGTCATCCCAATGCCCGGCAGACCACCCTCGACCCCCTGTATCCCATAGCCTATAACCGACTGGGATCCATCCTTTGAAAAGAGCACACAGTGCCATCCACCGAACCGAAGCAGATTAACTGCCAAATGCATTTCCATCGCCCTCACCTCGATTTGTATTATATATAGCTGTGGATCATCCTCTATTGTCCCTAACATCTTTTACTCCGTCGCAACAGTTGTGGGATACACACATACACCCACACACACTCAGCCCTTACCCCCACACAACCATAAGCTCACTTTCTCAACAATTGCGCCAACCCAGAGCCCAACTCAAGATAGGTCTTGATTTACAAATGCACTTGCAGTTGCAGCTGCATGAGAAGGCCTGCAAGATCGCGCAAAAAATGGGCAAAAATTTAGAGATTTTATCTATCATTGTCACATCCTAGATGATGAAGATCAAATGTACACCTTTTCCCTGAAACACCCACAATACGGTTACACGTATTGACCATATTCCCAAGCATCTCCATGCAGTCCGACTTTGATTTTGTGCCATCAGGGTCACAATAATATACCCCCTCTCTGAATGTCCGAGTGTGACCCCCTCTCCATGTGTTACTGCAGCTACTGTTGCCAGCACTGCCACTGCCTGGGTGGGGGCACCCCATCGGAATCCCCACCGGCTAGGTACAAGGTCGTCAAGATTCTCATTAGCAGCTTTGAGAATTTCCTTGTGTAGTATGTTCTCCCTTTAGGGAGAACATACCCTTTGGCTTTGGCTTTGGCTTTGGCTTTCTCCCTTTGGCTTTGCAGGACCAACCCTGCCAAGCAGGCTCAGAATCTTGAGGGGGCAGTGCTGCTCTTGGTCTCTGACCTCATTTTGGCTGCAAACAGACCGCTTACAGCAGGCACATAAAACAGTTAGAGACTTCTCCTTAGTATCTGCGTCATTCAGGTGGGTGTCTAGGGTATAGGGTCATGGATGGTACCATTAAAATAGGATCATAAATAAAATAATTTGATATAATTTATTTTTAAAATGTAGTTCCCCATGATAGGACAATAATAAATCAAATGTATCATTTATTTTAAAATTGTTCCACCATGATAGGACAATAAATAAATAAGACATATAATTCATTATAAAAGTATATCCATCATCTGAACAACATTGAAAGCCCTCTCATACCCCGGCTCACAGCAATACATTGGCTCTGGGATATGCAACCATTTCATTACTCACTCACTCAACTTTCCAAACATAACAAATAAAATAAAAAATAAACACACACCACACCATCCACACATACTGTGCCTTCTGTTTACTTAGTTTTTATCTTCACTATGTTGAATTAGTGCTTGTGTGTTCAATTAGTTATATGTGAAGATATACATGTACAGTAATCCCTCGTTTATCGCGGGGGTTACGTTCCGAAAATGACCCGCGATAAGTGAAATCCGCGAAATAGAAAACTTTTTTTTTTTTTACAATTAGCAACTATTACATGTATACAAATACAGTGACTCACGTGTAGGCCGTTTCACTGCTCTTCAGAGCGTTTCGTCGACATTATGGGTTTAGGAGATGTTCGAAATTACAAGATAATTTGGCCAACTTAATGTAAATTTGCCAAGCTGTTTTATGTACGTACACATAACTGCACGAGACGACAAAATGATAGCACAATTCGTAGCATGTTTTGATACAAGAAGCGGGAGTGAGTTTTTAGCGAATCAGAATGCAGAGCACAATGCACCAAAAAAAAAAAAAAATGCATTCTGAAAATCCGCGAAATAGCGAATCCGCGATAAGTGAACCGCGAAGTGGCGAGGGATCACTGTATAGAAAAGCTATATTTTTTTAACCGGGCTAGAATTGTGTTTATTTTCCTCATCTATGAGAACTTTGTAATTTTGAAAATAACCATGGAGTAGTCTTTGTGTCTCTGAACAACTGGTTATCAATATATAGTTTATCAACGACGAGAGCTACTCGTTTCGCTTTTAATCAATTTTCTTTGAAAATTAGATACAGAACTTTGCGCCGTTCTGCAATTTCCTTCGGAAACTGATCATTCATGCCAATTTTGGTCCCAGCAAGTCTTTTACCCAGGCGTTTAACCATTATTTTATCTTTAAATTAAGCAAATTTGGCAACGATTGGGCGTTCATACCTTTGGCCTCTCTGTCCTAAGCGGTGTACACGTTCAAGTTGGATTTTGTCGATAACTTCGCGTGGGATCTGAAGCGCTGTAAGGAAGAACTCTCTAACTACAGATTCAGGAACGTCCCCTTCTTTCTCCTGGATACCTGTAAGTACCAGATTCTCTCTTATTGATCTAGTTTGTATGTCCATGAAGGCTTCCTTCAGAACGGTGTTCTCCTTTTTAATTTCATTCATTTCGGTTTCAATCTTATTGACTGTCCCTTTTAGCTTGTGTGTTTCCTTCTCCAATGTCGCAGCTTTTTCATCACTCATCTCGAGGCTTGCCTTCAACTCTTTTATATCCTTACTAACTAATTCAAGTATACCCAGTTTGTTATTTATTGATTTTAACAGATCGGTTTCGACCTTTACCGTTCCCGGTGGTGAAAATATTAAATCGTCTGTGTCTGTAGAAGAGTCACGTTTCCATTTTGAAATCGGTTCCCCTGTCTTACTCTCCGTCATGTTTGGGTGTTGCTTGTTTTCGTAATATTTGTCGATAAATGTCTCTAGTCTTAAGATTTGTTTTGTGTTATTATCCAGATTGAAGGTTATCACCCACCAGATTATGTAGTGCTAGTATTTTAGTCTAACTTGCCGATATTGAATATTACGTTTTATCTTGAGGTGCTCTACATAACTTCGTTCAGTCCGCCATTACCTTTACGTCCGCCTTAGTTCCAGTGAAGGGAAATCTTAACGCCACAGCATACAATGACATTCTAGACGATTCTGTGCTTCCAACTTTGTGGAAACAGTTTGGGGAAGGCCCTTTCCTGTTTCAGCATGACAATGCCCCCCCGTGCACAAAGCGAGGTTCATACAGAAATGGTTTGTCGAGATCAGTGTGGGAGAACTTGACTGGCCTGCACAGAGCCCAGACCTCAACCCCATCGAACACCTTTGAGATGAATTGGAACGCAGACAACGAGCCAGTCCTAATTGCCCAACATCAGTGCCCAACCTCACTAATGCTCTTGTGGCTGAATGGAAGCAAGTCCCAGCAGCAACGTTCCAACATCTAGTAGAAAGCCTTCCCAGAAGAGTGGAGGCTGTTATAGCAGCAAAGGGGGAACCAACTCCATAATGATGCCCATGATTTTAGAATGAGATGTTTGACGAGCATACTTTTAGTCATGTTGTGTACCTCTCTACTACCGTGACATCATCAGATCTGATCGTGCCCAGTCTGAAAGGGACATCCACTTCTCTGTAATGGGACTGAATGTGTGGCCTCACTGATTGGCTGTTGGATAAACAGGACTGCAGTATTCTTGGCTATGATTGGTTGTTTTGTCCAAAGTATGATATTAGAACAGTGCATATACATCATTTTTTAAATCATTTATAAAGGATCATCATTTATAATGGCTTATTTGTGAGTTATTGTAACTTAATAGTGTGTGTCCAGATAGTCATAGTGGATGAGACCTGGTTCCAATTGGTATTTCAAACCGTTGTCCTTCCAAATAGGCAGCTCCCAGCAGGCATTGCAACGTCCACAGTTTGTTGTTGTTGTTGTTTATGTTGCTTTCATAAGGTCATCCCCACCATATGGGGCAGCATATTTACTACAGCCAACCCATAGCTCAGTTTGTCCCGGACAGTCTGTTTCTCTGTGGGATCCCCTCACCTCGTTCTAAAGGTCAAAGAGCTACAGTATCACACTCATCCTCACAGCACTCCGAGACTGTCACAGTAGTTCCATCTCTAGCCGTTAGCTACTGGTCTACTGGTCTGCCTCATTCAATCCTGGCAAGGCTAAAGGACGCTTTGTGTGAGTCAGAGTATAGTCAATGGCAACAGAACTGGTCTGACCTGGTTTGGAGGAAATTCAAACCTAATTTTGGTCAATTCCACTCTATTTGTCTGATAAATGTTATAATCCAATGCATTTAGTGTATGTAATTGAGAGTAAACTTCTACAGATGATGCATCTATCTGTATGGACTGAGATTATATTGCTTTCACAGAGGGAAATGCAGACCCAATCCTCTGCAGTTCCAGTCTGCACTGTGTGTCTCTAGGAGCAGGAACAGCTAGGTCAGGTTGTTAACAGCAGAGCTCTGACTGCCCAATCCAGCACTCATTCATCAGACAGCCTCTTTTGTTTTTACTTTCCTTTTTTCTGCCAGAAAAAAAAGAGGGTGCATTGCTTCTCGGAGTAACCCACTGACACCTCCCTCTGATCTGCCTCCTGCTTTCTTCCAAACCCCCCTCTCATATTCCTCCATCCCTCTCTCCCTAACTCCACACCCTCTCTCTCTCTCCCCATGCTCATGTCATCGCCTGAGAGTCACTCTCCTGGTTGCCACAGTAACCAGTTCACCTCTCTCTCCAGTCACAGTGCACCTAAAGAGAAGAATATGTCTGCTGGCGAGGAGAGAGAGAAAGAGGGAGGGAGAGAGGGAGGGAAGTAGGGAGTGAGGAGGGGGTCTTCAAGTTAGTGAAAGCCTAGACACCCCCCATCCCCCCCAAAAAGGGCGAGAGACATGTTTCAGAAATGGCAAATTGTTGTTTCACATTTCTGTTTTTCTGTTTTTTTCTGTTTATCCAGCGCCATGCAGAACTCCCCCAGAAAAGATACAGCTGTCAGTGGGAGAAGAAATAATAGGAGAGAGATGGAGGGAGAGGGAGAGAGGGAGAAGGAGGTGTATGTGTGGAGGGAGAGAGGGAGAGAGGGAGAAGGAGGTGTATGTGTGGAGGGGGGAGGGAGAGAGGGAGAAGGAGGTGTATGTGTGGAGGAGAGAGGGAGAGAGGGAGGGAGAAGGAGATGTATGTGTGGAGGGGGGAGGGAGAGAGAAGGAGGTATATGTGTGGAGGAGAGAGGGGGAGAGGGAGGGAGAAGGAGGTGTATGTGTGGAGGGGGGAGGGGCGAGGGAGGGAGAAGGAGGTGTATGTGTGGAGGGGGGAGGGAGAGAGGGAGAAGGAGGTGTATGTGTGGAGGAGAGAGGAAGAGAGGGAGAAGGAGGTGTATGTGTGGAGGGGGGAGGGAGAGAGGGAGAAGGAGGTATATGTGTGGAGGGGAGAGGGAGAGAGGGAGGGAGAAGGAGGTGTATGTGTGGAGGGGGAGTGAGAGAGGGAGAAGGAGGTGTATGTGTGGAGGGGAGGGAGAGAGGGAGAAGGAGGTGTATGTGTGGAGGGGAGAGATGGAGAAGGAGGTGTATGTGTGGAGGGGAGAGATGGAGAAGGAGGTGTATGTGTGGAGGGGGGAGGGAGAGAGGGAGAAGGGGGTGTATGTGTGGAGGGGAGAGATGGAGAAGGAGGTGTATGTGTGGAGGGGAGAGATGGAGAAGGAGGTGTATGTGTGGAGGGGGGAGGGAGAGAGGGAGAAGGAGGTGTATGTGTGGAGGGGGAGGGAGAGATGGAGAAGGAGGTATATGTGTGGAGGGGAGAGAGGGAGAAGGAGGTGTATGTGTGGAGGGAGAGGGAGAGAGGGAGAAGGAGGTGTATGTGTGGAGGGGAGGGAGAGAGGGAGAAGGAGGTGTATGAGTGGAGGGGAGAGGGAGAGAGGGAGAAGGAGGTGTATGTGTGGAGGGGAGAGGGAGGGAGGGAGAAGGAGGTGTATGTGTGGAGGGGGAGGGAGAGAGGGAGAAGGAGGTGTATGTGTGGAGGGGGGAGGGAGAGAGGGAGAAGGAAGTGTATGTGTGGAGGGGGAGGGAGAGAGGGAGAAGGAGGTGTATGTGTGGAGGGGAGAGGGAGGGATGGAGAAGGAGGTGTATGTGTGGAGGGGAGAGGGAGGGAGGGAGAAGGAGGTGTATGTGTGGAGGGAGAAGGAGAGAGGGAGAAGGAGTTGTATGTATGGAGGGGGGAGGGAGAGAGGGAGAAGGAGGTGTATGTGTGGAGGGGGGAGGGAGAGAGGGAGAAGGAGGTGTATCTGTGGAGGGGGAGTGAGAGAGGGAGAAGGAGGTGTATGTGTGGAGGGGGAGGGAGAGAGGGAGAAGGAGGTGTATGTGTGGAGGGGGAGGGAGAG
This sequence comes from Salvelinus fontinalis, assembly GCF_029448725.1. Lineage (NCBI taxonomy): Eukaryota > Metazoa > Chordata > Actinopteri > Salmoniformes > Salmonidae > Salvelinus > Salvelinus fontinalis. The sequence continues at coordinate 32,872,487 of NC_074677.1, forward strand.
AGGGAGAAGGAGGTGTATGTGTGGAGGAGAGAGGGGGAGAGGGAGAAGGAGGTGTATGTGTGGAGGGAGAGAGGGAGGGAGAAGGAGGTGTATGTATGGAGGGGGAGGGAGAGAGGGAGAAGGAGAAGGAGGTGTATGAGTTGAGGGGAGAGGGAGAGAGGGAGAAAGAGGTGTATGTGGTGAGGGGGGAGGGAGAAGGAGGTGTATGTGTGGAGGGGGAGGGAGAGATGGAGAAGGAGGTGTATGTGTGGAGGGAGAGAGGGAGGGAGAAGGAGGTGTATGTGTGGAGGGGGAGGGAGAGAGGGAGAAGGAGGTGAATGAGTGGAGGGGAGAGGGAGAGAGGGAGAAGGAGGTGTATGTGGTGAGGGGGGAGGGAGAAGGAGGTGTATGTGTGGAGGGGGAGGGAGAGATGGAGAAGGAGGTATATGAGTGGAGGGGGGAGGGAGAGAGGGAGAAGGGGGTGTATGTGTGGAGGGGGGAGGGAGAGATGGAGAAGGAGGTGTATGTGTGGAGGGGGGAGGGAGAGATGGAGAAGGGGAGATACACCTCCTTCTCCCGCTCTCTTTTTCGTATGTGTGGAGGGGAAGGGCGTGGGGCGTTTCTGACATGACAACCTTGCTTTTGTACATTTGCAGGCTTCACAGGACAGTCATATTTTTTCAAAATTCCCCATCACAAACCACCACCCACCTCCCTCCTTCCTTTCACTTTCCCCATCCTTCTCCTGGTGGAGGGGGAGCTGTCTCTGTCGGCCCAGCCCCAGTGTGTAGAGTAGCCCTGCAGGCAGTCTCGTTCCAGAGACAAGGCTAGTCCTTCATTGGTTTGCCACCTGAGCACTAGCACGCTTTGCTCTGCGCCCTACTGCACACGCTCAGACGCCGCCAATTACACCCTCATTACCACCTAATTATCCTGGACACAACAGCCACTGTTACCGCGGCAATCACAGCTAAAATGCAATATAAATCAATTACATTCATTTTGACATTATTTGCAAGAGGGATTTTTCAATGGATGGGGGGGTGGGGGCTGTCACATGTTAAAGGCTCCCCTGGTGATTGTGGTAATTTGGAGCGGTATGGAAATGAGGGTGTTGATGGCTATTTCCCTAAGCAGTTTATTTTATTTTATTCATCTTGTGGAATTACCTTTCAGATCATTTTAGATGATGGGTACTGGGTAGTGGACTAATCATTTAAATTTTTCTGATACTGTTATTAAACTATCATTCTCATCAACATCATCCTCCTCCTCATCCTCATCCCATGTATGTTGTGCTCTTAAAGTGCCACACATACCCACATCAATGTCCCCTCTCACAGAATACAAGTTACTCATTGATCGAAATAGTGGGACGTTGATTGCATTGAAGGTGCATTGATTTGTAATGGAGGTACCTAGCCTGTCTATCTGTACAGTATGGTGTATGTATCCTCCCTGCAGGCTCCAGCCCAGTCAACCCATCCAGAGTGTCTCCAGACTAGAGGCGTGTCTCCAGCCATCGTGGAGCATGATGTAAATGGGGTTCCCTCCTGCTGGTTAACGAGGGCAAGGGGACATGCTGCACTAATTGCTCTTTGTGATTTATACTGGTGAGCCAGCCAGCCTGGGTCTTGGACAGAGAGAGCAGGAACACAATAAGACTGAGACAGCAGCTGCTTGCCTTCCTCTTAGCCCAATATTTGCTTACCCTGGTCTGGCTCTGGCTCTGGCTCTGGCTCTGGCTCTGGCTCTGGCTCTGGCTCTGGCTCTGGCTCTGGCTCTGGCTCTGGCTCTGGCTCTGGCTCTGGCTCTGGCCTTGTGGATCTATGGGGAGACTGGTGTTGTAAATCAACAGCAAAGGGGCTGTGCTGTGGCATGCATGGTGCCTGGGCTGCTGCTTTTTGACTAATTTAGATTTTTTATTCCAACACTATTTTTAGTCTTATAATCTTCATAAGAGGACTCAGGGTGCAGTGTTTGATTGATGTGTCAGTGACTGTGTCAGTGGTGGCAGACATCTGCATCTCTTTGCCTGTCTATCTGTCTGGTTGTGTTGTTTAGAGTGATAGCTGGAGACATCTTAGAGTTTGCATCCTAAACCTAATTAGTCGCACCTCAAAGTAATTAGCTACACAAGACGTAAAAATAATCCTACTCATATTTATCTGTCTCTGAGTGCTTATGTGAGTCAGCAGCATGTCCATCCACCTTGCCTCTCTGACCCCAAGGAGGGATGCAATCCTAACCAAGGTTTTGAGAAAAACAACAGAGATTTTTTTTTAAAGCAATTTTGTGATAGATATATAGAAATGACTGGCCAACTACCCCGCACAGCAGACTAGACTTGTGAGACTGTGTTGTAATAGTTTGAGAATACAGTAGATGACATGGACAGAGCCTACTGCAATGGCACCCCATTGAATATATATGGACAATTATTTTCTCAGTGAATGACTCTGGTTAGCACTATGTTTGTTTACACTGTACACAGAGAGAAAGAGAGGGAAGAGAACCCAGAGAGGAGAGAAGCTCTGTTCTGTTCTTTTCTTTTTCTTTTCTTCACATTAACATTGATTGATATTCTTCAGGTGGAGTGGCAGGGCTGACCACTGCAGGCTAACACTCTTCTCCTCTCATCTGCCAGAGGGATGGAGGTCAGGGAGAGGAATAGGAGTGGTGGGGGCTGGGAGACAGGAAGTGAAGTAGAAAGAGAGGGGAGCTGTAGAGGTAAGGGTAGAGAAAGGTTCAGGGAGCTAGAGAGAGGGGGAAGGGAGGTTGATGACAGAGAGAGGGGGAGGGGAAGTTCATTTAACATTGCAGCATGTGGTGAAAATGGTGGTGTTGTAGAAAGGAATCATGAGAATACGTGTTGGTCAACCCCCAAGTCCTGTATCAACACTGTTGAAATGAGGCACAATATATACAGTACTTTGCATACGTGTGTGTGTGTGTGTGTGTGTGTGTGTGTGTGTGTGTGTGTGTGTGTGTGTGTGTGTGTGTGTGTGTGTGTGTGTGTGTGTGTGTGTGTAAACCTGTGCAGTTTGGCCATAAAGCTGAGGCTGAACTAATGAAGGAGTCTAGGCCTCAGTGAACAAGCAGCCTGACCTTGTGTCCTAACTGTTACCATGGCAACACAGGGCCACCTTTGCATGAGAGTGGCCTGTCTTGCCACTCCCCCTGCCTTCCCCTCCCTTAGAGAGAGCGAGACAGAGAGAGTAAGAGAATAAACTATCAAAGACTATCAAAGACTACCAGAACCCACTGGATTCTCCAATTACATTGAATGAACTACAGGACAAAATACAAACCCTCCAACCAAAAAAGGCCTGTGGTGTTGATGGTATCCACAATGAAATGATCAAATATACAGAAACAAATTCCAATTGGCTATACTTAAACCCTTTAACATCATCCTTGGCTCTGGCATCTTCCCCAATATTTGGAACCAAGGACTGATCACCCCAATCCACAAATGTTGAGACAAATTTGACCCCAATAACTACAGTGGGATGTGCATCAACAGCAACCTTGGGAAAATACTCTGCATTATCATTAACAGCAGACTCGTACATTTCCTCAGTGAAAACAATGTACTGAACAAATGTCAAATTGGCTTTTTACCAAATTACCGTACGACAGACCACGTATTCACCCTAATTGAAAAACAAACAAACCAAAACAAAGGCAAAGTCTTCTCATGCTTTGTTGATTTAAAAAAAGCCTTTGACTCAATTTGGCATGAGGGTCTGCTACACAAATTGATGGAAAGTGGTGTTTGGGGGAAAACATACAACATTATAAAATCCATGTACACAAACAACAAGTGTGCGGTTAAAATGGGCAAAAAACACACACATTTCTTTCCATAGGGCTGTGGGGTGAGACAGGGATGCAGCTTAATTTATATTTTATTTATTTAACTAGGCAAGACAGTTAAGAACAAATTCTTATTTTCAATGACGGCCTAGGAACAGTGGGTTAACTGCCTTGTTCAGGAGCAGAATGACAGGTTTTTACCTTGTCAGCTCAGGGAATCAATCTTACAACCTTCCGGTTACAAGTCCAACGCTCTAACCACTAGGCTACCTGCTGCTCTTAAGCCCCACCCTCTTCAACATATATATCAACAAATTGGCGAGGGCATTAGAACAGTCCGCAGCACCCGGCCTCACCCTACTAGAATCTGAAGTCAAATGTCTACTGTTTGCTGATGATCTGATGCTTCTGTCACCAACCAAGGAGTGCCTACAGCAACACCTAGATCTTCTGCACAGATTCTGTCAGACCTGGGCCCTGACAGTAAATCTCAGTAAGACAAAAAATAATGGTGTTCCAAAAAAGGTCCAGTCGCCAGGACCACAAATACAAATTCCATCTAGACACCGTTGCCCTAGAGCACACACAAAACTATACATACCTTGTCCTAAACATCAGCATAACAGGTAACTTCTACAAAGCTGTGAATGAGCTGAGAGACAAGGCAAGAAGGGCCTCCCATGCCATCAAAAGGAACATAAAATTCAACATACCAATCTGGCTAAAAATACTTGAATCAGTTATAGAACCCATTGCCCTTTATGATTGTGAGGTCTCACCAACCAAGAATTCACAAAATGGGACAAACACCAAATTGAGACTCCGCATGCAGAATTCTGCAAAAATATCCTCAGTGTTCAACGTAAAACACCAAATAATGCATGCTGAGCAGAATTAGGCCTTACTGATACCCGCAAATGATCAAAATCCAGAAAAGAGCCGTTAAATTCTACAACCACCTAAAAGATAAGAGATTCCCAAACCTTCCATAACAAAGCCATCACCTACAGAGTGATGAACCTGGAGAAGAGTCCACTAAGCAAGCTGGTCCTGGGGCTCTGTTCAGAATCACAAACTGACCCCACAGAGCCACAGGACAGCAACACAATTAGACCCAACCAAATCATTAGAAAACAAAAAGATAATTACTTGACACATTGGAAAGAATTAACAAAAAAACTGATCAAACAAACTAGAATGCTATTTGGCCTTAAACAGAGAGTACTCAGTGGCAGAATACCTGACCACTGTGACTGACACAAACTTAAGGAAAGCTTTGACTATGTACAGACTCAGTGAGGCAGACCTGGCTCTCAAGAGAAGAGTGGAAACTGAGCTGCACTTCCTGACCTCCTGCCAAATGTATGACCATATTAGAGACACATATCTTCTTCAGATTACATAGACCCACAAAGACTTAGAAAACAAATCCAAGTTTGATAAACTCCCATATCTATTGGGTGAAATACCAGCGTGAAATCACAGCAGCAAGATTTGTGACCTGTTGCCACAAGAAAAGGGCAACCAGTGAAGAACAAACACCATTGTAAATACAACCCATATTTATGTGTATTTATTTTCCTTTGGAACTTTTGTGAGTGTAATGTTTACTGTTCATTTTTATAGTGTATTTCCCTTTTGTTTATTATCTATTTCACTTACTTTGGCATGCAGAGAGAGAGAGAGAGCGAGAGCGAGAGAGAGAGGCGCCCATGAACACATGATGCTCTACTGTGTGTTCACTTCACACGTCCTGCTTTATTGAGAGGTGGTCAGGCAGAACACTATAATTACACGTGCACACACACACTGAAATACTGAGCCCATTTACTCTTTGTTGGTTTGTTTCACTCCTTTTAATTTGAAACCGTTTCAGGTAATCAACTAAAGCAACCTCCATGCAGCATCATACAGTATCTTTACTCCAGCGTAAAAGGTTTCTTAAAAAGTCAAAAGCCAGTTTACATGAAGCATGATACAAGTGGTTGTGATTGTTTTATCTCAGTAGAACATATGCATGTTGAACTGCATCAATCAGGTAGCAGCTGTTCATATAAAAGATCAGCAGCTGTTCATATAAAAGATCAGCAGCTGTTCATATAAAAGATCAGCAGCTGTTCATATAAAAGATCAGCAGCTGTTCATATAAAAGATCAGCAGCTGTTCATATAAAAGATCAGCAGCTGTTCATATAAAAGATCAGCAGCTGTTCATATAAAAGATTCCCAGCTTTAATATGCCTGCTGTTAAGAGCTAGAGCGAGTGAGGTAGAGCACGGAGGGATATCTTCACACAGTGTGTCTTCTCTCTGCCTCTCTCCTTCGCTCTCACTTTCCCTCTCCTCTCGCTCGCTCCCCCCCTCACCCCCCCCCCTCTCTTTCTGTCTGGCTCCTGAATGTTTAATGGTAGCTGAATTACGGAGGCCCTTAACCATAATGAAGGGAGAATCAGACAATTAAAGCAGAATGGCCTGGGCTTTGAGTCTCACCTCTCCCAAAGGAGCCAGAGATTATTTAAAGTGGCACACTGTTTGATTATCTAATCCTTCCCTTGCCCTTCTGTTTTACTTACCGTGCTGCACACTGCCTGCTCCCTCCGCTTGCCTCCACAAATTACCATGAAATGCCAATGAACACTAGATTTACCTAAGACCAGTCTATACTGGGGGTGGTCAGCGTGAAGTCAAAGACAATATAGAGTACAGACATCTTTTTAAATGTTTTATGTAACCTTTATTTTAACAGGGAAGACATTGAGACCTAGGTCTCTTTTACAACATAAATATGCCCATTATACCCAAACTACACTGAACAAAAATAAACACTGTCACTCTCTGGCCTCTAGGTCATCAGGCTGCTGATTATCCCACACACCTGTTACCATCGTCAAGCACACCAGCGCCTCGTGTTTTCTTTAGGTGGGAATGGCGTTGGGTCCGGGAGCCGCTACAGGCTCCCCTGCCCCAGCTGGCGTGACAGGTTCCCACGCTTCAGCAGGGGTGACCGGTCCGCTCCTGATCCCCGGGTTCGTCCCCTTTGTCGGCGTCCTGCGGCTGGAGCCGGGGTACTGTCACGTATACTCCCTCTCCGGCCTCTAGGTCATCAGGCTGTTGATTATCCCGCACACCTGTCACCATCGTTAAGCACACCTGCGCCTCATGACACTCACCTGGACTCCATCACCTCCTTGATTATCTTCCTTATATCTGTCACTCACTTGGTTCTTTCCTCAGGTGTTATTGACTCTGTTTCATGTCGGAGCGTTGTTTGTTTTGTTTATTTACTAAAACACTGTCGTGTTACGAGAGAGAGGCGTCATCAGAGCGCGCAACAGGACACTGTACTGTCTACACTCGGTTTGTTGTTTACATTAAAACTTTTTAATTAAATCGATTTTAACCCGAACTAAAGTTTTGTTACTAAGGATTCCACAACGCGGTTAGCCTTTACGGCTGGGACTGCAAGTTTGTGTTCCTTTTTTGTTGTTGCGTGGATTCCGCGAGTGCTAGCTGGCTGTACTACAGACACCTGTCGTCGTCGTGGGAAAGACTCATTGTTATCTTTTCGTAAAACAACTTGTTGCAGTATAGAGCCAATCTGGATACCAAGCAGATCCTGAGGGAAATCGACGAGTACCAACAGCTTTACGCTATGGAGGAACAACATACTCCTTCGTGGAAAGATCCGACAACCTCACAAAATAACTTTAACCCAACAAAAAAAATAAGAGCTAGACACGGATTGTTTACTTACCATTGAGGTAGAGGCTAGTGCTCTGGCTGGAATCCATGCAACAATGTACACGTTGTGTGAGGAGGTAGCAGGACTGAGGGGGAGTTTGGAGTTCAGCCAGAGTGAAATTCTCAAGCTCCAAACAGAAAACAAGACACTCACAGCCAAGGTAAAAATCCCCGATTCCAACATGGATTGTCTACTCAGGGAAAACAGGGTTGATGAAGGAGACGCTACTAGACATACAAAGTCATAGCATGCGTGAAAATCTCATTTTTTTCTGGTATTCCTGAGGACGCATCCAATAATCCAGAGGGCGCGATCAGAGAATTCATGAAATCCCCATTGAAACTTCATATAGAGACTGTAAACAAGGTGGCTTTCCACCGAGTACACAGACTTGGAGTTCGGAGCGACAAGACCAAGGGTCCCCGACCGATCATCGCAAAGTTTGAACACTACCAACAAAAGGAGCTGATCAAAAGCAGAGGAAGGGAACTTAAAGGGAGAGTCTCAATGACCAATTTCCAAAGGAGATAAACGAACATCGTAAGAGACTGTATCCGGTACAAATACAACAAAGGATGGATGGTAGGCGTGCCTTTATCATTATGGACAAACTCTTTATAGATTAATAGCTATTCCGAGACAGCTCCATAACACTGTGGCTGTACTAAATTCTACAGGGACTTCAGGTTACGAGAAAATAAGATATGGGAACTGTTTAAATATCTGAACATTAGGAAGTGGATATGAACACACACGTACTCAACTACATGCTTGCTTACACATACAGACTTATACATACACACACACCTGATCTTGCTCTCTTCTCTCACTCCCTCTTTTCTCTTCTCTTCTCTCCGTCTCTCTCTATTGTCGAGAACTGTTTAATAATTTAATGTGTTTATTGTTTGTCTTTCTTTTTTATGTATTTTTCTACAAGTTTATATATGCTTACAACAAGCAAGGGGACGATATCAAAATAGGGGCATTGGGGAATAATAACATATTGTGCGGAATACATTTGTACTGTAGTGAAGCCGTCTCTAGAGTAATGCAAGGTCTCTTTCATGATCATGTGAAACGTCAATTGCTATGGAAATGCTGGGATGTGTTTTTCAATTATGTTAAAGGTAATTATGATGCAACTATGATGGTGATGCGATACGGATTACAAAGCTATACACACTACATGTTACACACATAGACACTCAAACATGCAAATTGGAAGAGTTATTATTTATTTGGACATCACACATTATAGTCTTACTCTTATACAGGCATCACACACACTCTCATTATATCATATCCAATATCATACACATCAACCTACTCAGATTTGTTACACACATCATTTGTCTCAATTTTCTAACATCTGTGGCGTTGGATCACAGGCAAACAGGCAAGTGAATAAACAAATATTGCTAGAACCTATTTCATGAATTCTAAATATCAGACATTTGAAAGCTCTAGTTTTGACCGTCATAATACCTCTGATGGCACTGACTTTACAAGCACTAATTATGGTAAATTTAGCCTGAGAATAGTATCTAGTTATGGTAAGGGGTGAAATAAGTATAGCTAGTTATAATTGTAACGGTTTGGCAGATTATAAAAAAGAAGATCAGTCTTTACATGGCTAAAAGAAAATGAATATAACATATACTGTTTACAGTAAACTCACTCTACATCCTTAGATGAAGTTGCGTGGGAAAAGGAATGGGGTGGTGAATAATTTTCTGTCATGGACAAAGAAACTCAAAGGGTGTGATGATATTAATTAACAAAAATTTTGATCTGAATGTGCAAATAATCAGGAATGATCCTTTTGAATATGAAAGTGGACGAAAAAGAGATTTGGCTCATTAATCTACATGGTCCCACTCAGGATGATCCACAATTCTTCGAAAACATTTATACCAATTTATTGAATTTACAGGCAACAAATTATCTAATCATTATGGTAGGAGACTATAACACAGTGTTAAGTACCTCAATGGACCGTAAAGGTAATCACTCTACAAACTATCATCACCATGCTCTTAAGGAAATCACAAATATTATGGACACATTAGAAATAGTGGATATTTGGAGACTAAAAAACCCGACCTAGTGAGATATACATGGAGGAGACTTAATCAAGCTAGTCGTCTTAACCACTTTCTTGTCTCTTTCTCTCTTGCATCAAAGGTTAAAAAAGTTTTAATAGGAGACAGAATGCGATCGGATCATCATCTAATTGGCATTCACATAACTCTTATAGATTTTCCACGTGGACGGGGATATTGGAAATTTAATCAAAGTTTACTGGAGGACAACTTATTTTTTAACTAAGACAAAGAATTTATAACTGCGTTTTTCCAGTATAAATAGGTTCAGAAAATCCCCTTATTGTTTGGGATACCTTTAAATGTACCTTCAGGGGTCATTCAATTCAAAATGAATCAATAATAAAAAAGCCGTTTCTGGCTAAAGAAACAAGACTAACAAGGGAAATCCATGAACTAATAATACAGGTAGATAGCAATAAAAACGATACTACAGAGATACAAAATAAGAACTTGAGGAACTTACTCAAAAACGGTCTAATGTAATCTATTACAAAAATAAAGCTGGATGGAATATGGAGAAAAATGCACAAAATTCTTCCTGAATCTCCAATACAGGAACGCTAACGAAAAGAATTTGCAGAAACTCGTTACTGAAGACGGAGTCATCTATGATTCTCCGAATGATATTTTAAAAGAGGAAGCTAATTATTTTAGGCAGATGTTCTCTTTTCCGTCTCATCCTCTCCCACTGAAGATTACGGTAAGGAATTCTTTCCAAATAATATAAAAAATGGAAAACTAACAAATGTGCAGAAAGATCAGTGCGAAGGCCAAATTACAGAGGAAGAACATTTTGAGTCTATTAAATCCTTTCAGTCTGGAAAAACCCCAGGACTTGATGGCATACCGGTAGAGGTATATCAAGTATTTTTTGATATTCTAAAAGCTCCATTGTTAGATTTTTTAACTACTCCTATAGAAATGGTAGTATGTCAGGTACTCAGCAGGAAGGTCTGATTTCTCTATTATTAAAACAAGACCCAGATGGCAAATATAAAGACCCGGTCTATCTAAAAAACTGGAGGCCCCTTACACTTCAATGTTGTGATGCAAAAATACTTGCAAAATGCATAGCACTCAGAATTAAAAGGGTTTTACCAGGTATTGTTCATCCTGATCAGACAGTTTTTTTACATGGACGATACATTAGAGATAATATACGACAACTACTAGAAATATTAGAACATCATGAAACATATAAGAAGCCAGTAATGGTATTTATAGCGGATTTTGAAAAGGCATTTGATAAAGTAAGACTGGATTTTATTTATAAATGCCTGGATTTTTTGAATTTCGGTAATTCTCTTATAAAATGGGTAAAAAATAATGTATAGCAGTAAAGGTTTGTGTGTTTTTGTTGACTGTAACGGCAGTCTAAGTCGTCCTCCTCCTCAGACGAGGAGAGGCGAAAAGGATCGGAGGACCAATGTGCAGCGTGGTAAGTTTCCATAATTTAATGACATGAAAACTAGACAAGAATACAAAAACAACAAACGTACTAACCGTCACAGTCCCGTGTGGCACAAACACTGACACAGGAGACAACCAACCACAACACAAAACAAGCCACCTATATATGATTCAACAACGATTGACAGCTGCCTCTGATTGAGAACCATATTAGGCTGAACACAGAAACAGACAAACTAGACACACAACATAGAATTGCCACCCAGCTCACGTCCTGACCAACACTAAAACAAGCACAACACATAAGAACTCTGGTCAGGACGTTACAGCACCCCCTCCTGAGGTGCGGACTCTGAACGCACCCCTAAAACTCAAGAGGAGGGTCTGGGTGGGCATCTGTCCGCGGTGGCGGCTCCGGCGCAGGACACCACTCCACCATTGTCTTTGTCCCCCTCCTTAGCGTCCTTTGAGTGGCGACCCTCGCCCCCGACCCTGGTCTAGGTACCTTCGCAAAGGTCCCACCTAGATAGAGGAGACAGCTCAGGACAGAGAGGTAGCTCAGGACAGAGAGGTAGCTCAGGACTAATGGCAGCTCCGGACTGAGTGGCAGCTCCGGACTGAAGGGCAGCTCCAGACTGAAGGGCAGCTCCAGACTGAAGGGCAGCTCCAGACTGAAGGGCAGCTCCAGACTGAAGGGCAGCTCATGACTGAAGGGCAGCTCATGACTGAAGGGCAGCTCATGACTGGAAGGCAGCTCATGACTGGAAGGCAGCTCATGACTGGAGGGCAGCTCATGACTGGCGGGCAGCTCATGACTGGCGGGCAGCTCATGACTGGCGGGCAGCTCATGATTGGAGGGCGGCTCCTGACTGGCGGGCGGCTCTGGCAGCTCCTGACTGGCGGGCAGCTCTGGCAGTTCCTGACTGGCGGGCGGCTCTGGCGGCTCCTGACTGGCGGGCGGCTCTGGCGGCTCCTGACTGGCGGGCGGCTCTGGCGGCTCCTGACTGGCGGGCGGCTCTGGCGGCTCCTGACTGGTGGGCGGCTCTGGCGGCTCCTGACTGACGGACGGCTCTAGCGGCTCCTGACTGACGGACGGCTCTGAAGGCTCGGGACAGACGGGCGGCTCTGAAGGTTCGGGACAGACGGATGGCTCAGATGGCGCAAGGCAGACGGATGGCTTAGATGGCGCTGGGCAGACGGATGGCTCAGATGGCGCTGGGCAGACGGATGGCTCAGATGGCGCTGGGCAGGCAAGCAGCTCAGACTGCGCTAGGCAGACGAGCAGTGCATGCGGCGTTGGGCAGATGGCCGACTCTGACCTGCTGAGGCACACAGTAGGCCTGGTGTGTGGTGCCGGAACTGGTGGTACCGGACTGGAGACACGCACCTCAAGGCTAGTGCGGGGAGCAGGAACAGTGCGTACAGGGCTCTGGAGACGCACAGGAGGCTTAGTGCGTGGTGCCGGAACTGGAGGTACTGGACTGGAGACACGCACCACAGGGAGAGTGCGTGGAGGAGGAACAGGGCTATGGAGACGCACTGGAAGCCTGGTGCGGGAAGCAAGTCCCCGCAGCAATGTTCCAACATCTAGTGAAAGCCTTCCCAGAAGAGTGGAGGCTGTTATAGCAGCAAAGGGGGACCAACTCCATATTAAGCACATGATTTTGGAATGAGATGTTCGACGAGCAGTTGTCCACGTACTTTTGGCCACGTAGTGTGTATATATACACATTAAAATACAATAACCCGGTCATGGGAAGCACAAATAAAACATCACAAGGATTAACAGATTCTCCACTGAAATTTTTTCTCTCACTTAGCTGAGTTGGGTTTTCATAGGTATGTTAAGAGGTTTAGCTAGGGGCGGCTTCACTGGTTATCAGAGGTTGCATTGACATCACATTTTACAATACAGAATTTGTAAAAAAACGTAAAAAAACAGCTTGGACATGAAAGTGGACAGGTGTTTCTGTGTGCGTGCATGTGGAATCCCCCCTCTCTCTTTCTCTCTCTCTCTCTGGAGAGAGGCCCACTTGTTTGTCATGTGCATAGAAAGCTCATTTGTTTCCAAATGTGGCATCATTTTGGGTGTTCAGATCATAGATAGTAATTGAATAGATAATGATAGCTTCCTTAATGCTTGCCAGTGTGGTGCGGTAGCCCTATGCACAAAGGTTTCACATCAGTGCAGCTGAGAGGGGAATACTATACATATTCATGAGGTATACAGCTGAGGCCCAACACTGGGGCCATTTAGCATTGGCCAGGGAGAAGCCAATGATAGCATTGTAAATGCACAGCCATCAGTGGCTTAATGACTTGAGTCTAACACTGGCCAATTAGGACGCACAGTCACTCACCATGGCCCAATGGCCCCTGTTCATTTCAGAAGAAAAGAGGCTGAAACGAGCCTGTATTCACATCCAAACACCAGACACGTGGCGCTTTGTATGTGTTTGCATGCGTGTGAGTTGGCCATGAAAGAGCAAAAGAACCAAAGAACCTCAGCTCCAAAACATAGAAACCTTAGCTTCAATACAAACTGCTTCAGTACAGTAGGACTGTGTGTAGTAGACAGCGCGGAACTGCTTTAAGTTAGTCCTAATGAGCAGTATGGGCATTGAGACAGTTCTGCTCATCACAACATCATCATGCCCTTAAGCCACTACTGTGTGTGTCTGTGTACGTGTGTGGGACCCTATTTGAGCAATTCTTGTATCTAGGGAACATCGTCTCGGCCTGCTCTTGTCATGGGGTTGTACTGCAGATGATAATTGATTTGTTTTTGATCATTTTTAATGCCTTGATCCTCGTTAGATATATCAATATATCTGAACGTTAAATATGAATTTAAAACATGCCGTGCAATGACCAAGAACAGACAGTAGTGAGTGATTGATACAGTCTCTTGCTCCAGGACATCGCTCGTTCAACTATTATTGTCTTGTCACTGGGACAATGTTAAATGTCCATCCACAGTTAATAGCACTAGTTTGTGTTCAGTCAGGCAGAATATGACATCTTTATCCTCCACGCAGGCGTACATACATACGGAGTGAAGGAGGGAGTCATTAGCCCCAGGCTACTGTGACTAGTTAATGAAGAGAGGGATGTTGCTCCTGATTATCACCATGTAGAGAAACTGTTACTCACTCAACTCTGCGTACATAATGTACATCTACACTACATGGCCAGCCTGGGTTCAATGTTAGATAGTCTAACTTGCCTTCCACTGTTCCCAAAATGTAAGCTCAAGCAGGTAAGAGAGAGGAACATATAGCTAGAGAAAACGTGATGTATCTGTGGAAATCTGCATGTGTGTGCACTAACTTATTGTCCATGCATGTGTATGTGTTTCTATTGGGTGCTTAGTACAGTATGCAGACAATTGTTTGGTGGGAAGGTTCTGGGAGAGGGATAGCGTTGCCCTGACAACCCCAGCAGCTGTCAACAGCTTCCTGTAATGGTGACAAATGGTGGTTATTACAGGAGGGGTAATGTGGTGGGATCCCCCTCTACTGTTCTGTGCAGTACATTACTGCAATATAGATACACAGCTACTTCTGAGGCCTGCTAATTACAGTACAGTCAGGGCCTCTTCTACTCTTCTACTCTTACATACAGTGCATTCGGAAAGCATTCAGACCCCTTCAGTTTTTCAAAATGTTGTTACATTACAGCCTTATTCTAATATGTTTTTTCCCCTCGTCAATCTACACACAATACCCCATAATGACGAAGCATAAACAGTTTCATTTTTATTTTAGCTAATTCAATAAAAATAAACAACTGAAATATAACATTTACATAAGTATTCAGACCCTTTACTCAGTACTTTGTTGAAGCACCTTTGGCAGCAATTACAGCCTCGAGTCTTCTTGAGTATGACGCTACAAGCTTGTATTATGCCAACATTCCAGGTAGCCTAGTGGTTAAGAGTGTTGGGCCAGTAACCGAAAGCCGACAAGGTGAAAAATCTGTCGATGTGCAAGGCACTTAACCCTAATTGATCCTGTAAGTCACTCTTGATAAGAGTGTCTGCTAAATGACTAAAATGTAAATGTATTTGGGGAATTTAACCCATTCGTCACTGCAGATTTCTCTCAAGCTCTGTCAGGTTGGATGGGGAGTGTCGTGCACAGCTAAGGTTGTTGTCCTGTTGGAAGGGGAACCTTCGCCCCAGTCTGAAGTCCTGAGTGCTCTGAAGCAGGTTTTCATCAAGGATCTCGCTGTACTTTTCCATCAATCCTGACTAGTCTCCCAGTCCCTGCTGCTGAAAAACATCCCCACAGTATGATGCTTCCACCACCATGCTTCACCGTAGGGATGGTATTGGCCAGGTGATGAGCAGTGCCTGGTTTCCTCCAGATGTGACGCTTGGCATTCAGGCCAAAGAGATAAATCTTGGTTTCATCAGACCTGAGAATTTTGTTTCTCATGGTCTGAGAGTCCTTTAGGTGCCTTTTGGCAAACTCCAAGCTGGCTGTCATGTGCCTTTTACTGAGGAGTGGCTTCTGTCTGGCCTCTCTGTGGCTTCTGTCTACCGTAAAGGCCTGATTGGTGGAGTGCTGCAGAGATGGTTGTCCTTCTTGAAGGTTCTCCCATCCCCATAGAGGAACTCTGGAGCTCTGTTAAAGTGACCATATGGTTCATATGGCCTTTCTCCCCTGATTGCTCAGTTTGGCTGGGCGGCCAGCTCTAGGAAGAGTCTTGGTGGTTCCAAACTTCTTCCATTTAAGAATGATGTAGGCCGCTTTGTTCTTGGGGACCTCCAATGCTGCAGAAATGTTTTGCTACCCTTCCCCAGATCTGTGCCTCGACACAATCCTGTCTCGGAGCTCTACAATTCCTTTGACCTCTTGGCTTGGTTTTTGCTCTGACATGCACTGTCAACTGTGGGACCTTAAATATACAGGTGTGTGCCTTTCCAAATCATGTCCAATCAATTGAATTTACCACAGGTGGACTCCAATCAAGTTGTAGAAACATCTCAAGGATGATCAATGGGAACAGTATGCACCTGAGCTCAATTTCGAGTCTCATAGTAAAGGGTCTGAATACTTATGTAAATAAGCTATTTCTGTTTTCGCTTTGTCATTCTGGGGTGTCGTGTGTAGATTGATGAGGGAAGAAATTATGTAATCCATTTTAGAATAAGGCTGTAATGCAACAAAATGTGGAAAAAGTGAAGGGGTCTGAATACTTTCCGAATGCACCGTATACAGGACAGGACTTACTGTACACAGCAGTCCTGGGTTGAAAATAATTATGGTATGTGGAATCTTGCGAATACTTAAAAGAGTCTTTCAGAAGTGGAGAGAACATGATAATTATGCAGTTCATGTCTTTTCAACAGCAGGTTCAAGTCTCAGCGCAGCAGGGAACACGCATGCATGTACGCGCGCATACACACAGAGGGAGTGAAGACAGAGAGAGCGTGTAGAGGATATATTATAGATGCAGATAGCTGCAGGAGGGCCAGCGTACTGCTGTTAATGTTAGGTAGTGTGACTGACTGGCCAAGGTTACAGTGACAGTAATAACCCCTGTCTCAGGGCGTGAACCAACCTCCACTCCCCAACACGGCACAGACAGCCTGGTAGAGACAGCCTGGTAGAGACAGCCTGGCAGAGAGCACCAGCTACAGTTAGCAGGCTGGCTTTAGAGGGACTGGGCTTCTGCCCTCCTTGGAGGAGAATCAGAATGATGATGAAGCAAATTTCTACTTTTGTTGTTGGAAGATAGCTGGGATGTAGTTTTTATTTATGCGAGCGTGCTGATCAGCTGCCACGGTTCAGTTCAAAAGTGATATGAAAAGTCTTTATGCTCCTAAAAGACAGCTTGCATTGTGACATTATACCATTAACTCAGCGAAGGGAGAAAAATGTTTGTGAAAGAATCATTTAAATGCCTAACTATGTCTTTCCTCCCATTTAGACAGAGTCAGAGACAGAGAGCGAGTCTGTGAGGTCAGATTCTTCAGGCGCCTGATGGGATCTGTCATACAGATATGGCTGACATTTTTTTGATAATTGCTCTGCCTGGCCATGATCTGTATTAGCATATGAAAGTTGTCTTCTCTTTTTTCTTCTCTTTCTTGCAAAGGGTGCATGCTAATTTGTAAGTAATTTCAGATGACAGAGTGGTTGTATCCCAGAGGTACTCTCTCTCTCTCTCTCTCTCTCTCTCTCTCTCTCTCTCTCTCTCTCTCTCTCTCTCTCTCTCTCTCTCTCTCTCTCTCTCTCTCTCTCTCTTACTCTCTCTCTCTCTCTTACTCTCTCTCTCTCTCTTACTCTCTCTCTCTCTCTTACTCTCTCTCCTTGTGTCTGTATTAGTGTACAATCAGCAGAAGCCTCAGAGCTGAGCTGCGGGTCCTATGTGGCGGTGTTGTTGACAGGCATGGAGAAAGCCACCTTTTAGGCAGATGGCATTTGTCACCCAGCAAGTATAGGTCAGCCTGGAGAAAGAGCTCAACAATGTCATCACATGATTTGTTATTGTTATTCATTTTTGTGTGTAATATTGTTGAATTACTATTCATGGATGTGATTTCGTGAAGTTTCAGCAAAATCCTCCACTGTAGAGAATACAGAGTCTATGTGAAAGCTCTGTAGCTTGTATGAGGAACAATTGAATATATTGTGGAAATTCACAGAAGGAGGACTTGTGTCCCTGACTATGGCCATGCCAAGCACCTGGCTAGAGGAAGGAGAGAGGAAGGGGATGGAAGGGTCTTGGTGCCACCTGGGGATGGTGATGCCATTGCCATACTCTGACACACACAGATACTTTCACACACACACACACACACACACACACACACACACACACACACACACACACACACACACACACACACACACACACACACACACACACACACACACACACACACACACACACACACACACACACACACAGCTTTGCATTATCACAGAGGGCTCTCTCTCTTTCTCAGACCTTATTTGTGTTAGTATGCAGCAGACAGACTGGGGGAGCAGGGGAGGGCATAGTAGAGCGCTGTGGATTGTTATACACACACACACACACACACACACACACACACACACACACACACACACACACACACACACACACACACACACACACACACACACACACACACACACACACACACACACACACACACACACACACACTAACAGGGCACTTTTTTTCTCAGGCACACAGAGCTCCTTGACAGTGAACATGGTGTTAGAGAGGGGGAATGGGGAGAGAGAGAAGGAGAGAGAGTGGAAATAGAGAGAGAGAGCGGGTTGAGGTGAGGGTGGGTCTTCTCCTTGAAGGCGTGGTCCCAGCTAGGATCCATCTCTCAGCAGAGCAGAGGCAGTGCAGTGCCCCAGTGCATTGTGGGATGCTTATTGGAGGTCAGAGATACCAAGGCCTGACCTGACTGTGTTATTCATGAGGGAGGGAGGGTGTGAGAAAGGGAGGGACACAGACAGAGAGGACTGAGGTATGAGGTTAGATGTATGGACAAATGTTTTGTCTCTATGGTTACTGTAGTAGGGGACAGTAGAACATTCAAAATGCTAAATTATCACCAAAGAATTGTTTAAAAAATGTATTGATTAATTGGGCTTGAGAAAATAAATATGATCATGGATGGTTGTAGAGAGAACCCCCTAAGCTTGCAACAGGAATCTGATTTCAGCCCTGCACTGAGAGGAGGAGAGGGATTCAATATACAACAATCTAGAGGCTCTGTGTGTGTAATTGTGTGAGTGTGTGTGTCACAGACCCCCAGTGCTGGTGCTGTTTTAACATGCTTTTGAAGCGCGCATGCACACACACGCACGCACGCACGCACGCACGCACACACACACACACACACACACACACACACACACACACACACACCTTGCTTCACACAGTCTGTTTTAATGAAAGCGCCTCTCATTCATAAACCCATAGAACAAAATCTAGTCTTCTAGCAGCTTGTCAGGCAAGGTTCAGGAGAAAGTGAGAAGAGAAGGAGGAGGAGAAAGAAAGACAGGAGAGACTGACTGCTTCCCCCTCTGATAACACACACACAGATGTATGCACACTCTCCTTCCCCCCTTATTTTACCAGTGGTTGCTTGTCACACACAACTGCAGCTAGACCACAAGCTGAAAAGCCCTTCAGGATATCAAATCCACGCTCTAACTAGGTCAACGCTCGCTCCTCACAATACACTACTGCTGCTGCTGCATCCGCCTCGTCTCCCTCGCTCTCTCCTGCTTTAGCTATCTTTCTCTCTTTCTCTCTCTCTATTTCAGTTTTTCTCCGTGTGTATGTTTTTTCTCCATCTTTATTTCAACTCTCTTCTTTCTATTAAATGTAAAACACCACAAGGTTGAATCAATATTCTTTAATTAAACATCAATTACATGAACAAAGGTTCATTTGACTGCTTTCTTTGGATTATTCTGGCATTCTATACAAAGGCCCATTCCACTGGGCACGAACTGGTAGAATAAATGTTGTTTCAACATAATGTGTCAACGTATTGTGACGTGGAATCTACGTCTAAAAACATTCGATTTGAATAGAGTAATAAACTGTTGTTTTGAGAGTCAAATTTCAACCATCATCATGGTAACCAAATTTCACCAGAGACCAACCTTGAATTTGTACCTGGTATTTTGTTACGTTGTCAACCAAACACAATTCAATATTACTTTTGTAATGCAGTAAATAGTCTAAAGTTAAGGCTAATGTAATAAACTAATGTAACATGCATAGGTTATTGCAGATCTGTGGAGATCTTCACAATTGCTGTAACAATCTGTGCAGAATCTCGAACGGCATTGATCACTTGAACTATGTACAGTTGAAGTCGGAAGTTTACATGCACCTTAGCCAAATACATTTAAACAATTCCTGACATGTAATCCTTGTAAAAAATCCCTGTCTTAGGTCTGTTAGATCACCACTTTATTTTAAGAATGTGAAATGTCAGAATAATAGTAGAGAGAATTATTTATTTCAGCTTTTATTTCTTTCATCACATTCCCAGTGGGTCAGAAGTTTACATACACTCAATTAGTATTTGGTAGCACTGCCTTTAAATTGTTTAGCTTGGGTCAAACGTTTCAGGTAGCCTTCCACAAGCTTCCCACAATAAGTTGGGTGAATTTTGGTCCATTCCTCCTGACAGAGCTGGTGTAACTGAGTCAGGTATGCAGGACTCCTTGCTCGCACACGCTTTTTCAGTTCTGCCCACAAATGTTCTATAGGATTGAGGTCAGGGCTTTGTGATGGCCACTCCAATAGCTTGACTTTGTTGTCCTTCCATTTTGCCACAACTTCGGAAGTATGCTTGGGGTCATTGTCCATTTGGAAGACCCATTTGCGACCAAGCTTTATCTTCCTGACTGATGTCTTGAGATTTTGCTAAAATATATCCACATAATTTTCCTCCCTCATGATGCTATCTAGTTTTTGAAGTGCACCAGTCCCTCCTGCAGCAAAGCACCCCCACAACATGATGCTGCTACCCCCGTGTTTCACGGTTGGAATGGTGTTCTTCGGCTTGCAAGCATCCCCCTTTTTCCTCCAAACATAATGATGGTCATTATGGCCAAACAGTTATATTTTTGTTTCATCAGACCAGAGGACATTTCTCCAAAAAGTACGATCTTTGTCCCCATGTGCAGTTGCAAACCATAGTCTGGCTTTTTTATGACGGTTTTGGAGCAGTGGCTTCTTCCTTGCTTTGCAGCCTTTCGGGTTATGTCGATATAGGATCCTTTTTACTGTGGATATAGATACTTTTGTACCGGTTTCCTCCAGCATCTTCACAAGGTCCTTCACTGTTGTTCTGGGATTGATTTGCCCTTTTTGCACCAAAGTATGTTCATCTCTAGGAGACAGAACGCGTCTCCTTCCTGAGCGGTATGACGGCTGCGTGGTCCCATGGTGTTTATACTTGCGTATTATTGTTTGAAGGTAGGCCTTGAAATACATCCACAGTTACGCTTCCAATTGACTCAAATGATGTCAATTAGCCTATCAGAAGCTTCTAAAGCCATGACATAATTTTCTGGAATTTTCCAAGCTGTTTAAAGGCACAGTCAACTTAGTGTATGTAAACTTTTGACCCACTGGAATTGTGATACAGTGAATTATAAGTGAAATAATCTGTCTGTAAACAATTATTGGAAAAATTACTTGTGTCATGCACAAAGTAGATGTCCTAACAGACTTGCAAAAACTATAGTTTGCTAACAATAAATTTGTGGAGTGGTTGAAAAACAAGTTTTAATGACTCCAAGCCAAGTGTATGTAAACTTCCGATTTCAACTGTACTTTTAATGTAATCTCAACTGCAATCCACGCCATTAAAAGGAATTCCCCTCGACCACAGCCACAAATTGGGGAAAACAAACATAATTTTCAATTGACCCGCATTGTAAAAGAGACAACTTCATAGTAAATTTTTAGTCATACAGAAATAAGAAAACATGCTGAAAAGCTGCTGTGTTGTTCTATGTACATGTTAACAGGTCAAGAATCCCGACCTACGCTTCACAATGCTCCCGTGTAGGTCAATGGAGTCTGCGAGAAGAGCCCTGTGGCTTCAGGCTATTTGGTGTAGGAGATTTGTGACTAAAATTACTATTTGTAGCCAAAGATTTTTATAGCTAACCCAAGATAGACCAAAGCCTGTCATTTCCAGTGGGAGCAAATTAATCATAGTGGGCAGAGCCAAGCATGAGCTAGTGAGATCCTATTGGCATGTTCTAGGATGTATTTGCATATTTCCATTAGGTAACGCCTACTCTGTGTGTCACGCCCTGACCTCAGAGATCCTTTTTATGTCTCTATTTTGGTTTGGTCAGGGCGTGAGTTGGGGTGGGCATTCTATGTTTTGTGTTCTATGTTTTCTATTTCTGTGTGTTTGGCCGGGTGTGGTTCTCAATCAGAGGCAGCTGTCTATCGTTGTCTCTGATTGAGAACCATACTTAGGTAGCCTTTTCCCACCTGTGTTTTGTGGGTAGTTGTTTTCTGTTTTTGTGTCTGCACCAGACAGAACTGTTTCACTTTCGTTCTCCTGTTTGTTGTTTTTGTTCGATTAGTTTTTTTAGATAAAATCATAAACACTTTAAACGCTGCACCTTGGTCCACTCTTCCTTCAGCCCACGAGAAGCGTTACAGAACTACCCACCACCAAAGGACCAAGCAGCGTGGCCAGGAGAGGCATCCCCAATAAATTTTTTTGGGGGGGGCACACAGGACAGTCGGCGGAGCCGAGGATGGAACCAGAGCCAGTCGGGGTGAAATTGGAAGTGAGCGAGGGGAGCGAAGCAGAGACAGTGAGGGAGTTGATGGGGAGATTGGAGGAGAGAGCTATGAGAGAGCTGCTGTGTTGGTGCATGAGGCACGACATTCGCCCTAGGGAGCGTGTCCTCGAGTTGATGTCACCTAAGACAGCTCTCCATACTCGTCCTGAGGTGCGTGCTAGCCGCCTGGTGAAGACTGTGCCAGCCCCACGCACCAGGCCTCCTGTGCGCCTTTCCAGCCCGGAGCCTCCAGAGAGACGGCCTCCAGCCCGGAGCCTCCAGAGAGACGGCCTCCAGCCCCAAGCCTCCAGAGAGACGACCTCCTGTCCGGAGCCGCCAGAGTCTCCCTCCTGTCCGGAGCCGACAGAGTCTCCCTCCTGTCCAGAGCCGCCAGAGTCTCCCTCCTGTCCGGAGCCGCCAGAGTCTCCATCCTGTCCGGGGCCCGCTGCGAGGGTTCCCAGTCCGGTGTCGGCGGCGAGGGTCCCCGCTCCAGAGGCGCCACCTAAGTGGGCCAAGCCTAAGGTGGAGCGGGGTCCACGTCCAGCACCAGAGCCGCCACCGCGGATAGATGCCCACCCAGACCCTCCTCTATAGGTTTAGGTTTTGCGGCCGGAGTCCACACCTTTGGGGTACTGTCACGCCCTGACCTTAGAGATCCTTTTTATGTCTCTATTTTGGTTTGGTCAGGGCGTGAGTTGGGGTGGGCATTCTATGTTTTGTGTTATATGTTTTCTATTTCTGTGTGTTTGGCCAGGTGTGGTTCTCAATCAGAGGCAGCTGTCTATCGTTGTCTCTGATTGAGAACCATACTTAGGTAGCCTTTTCCCACCTGTGTTTTGTGGGTAGTTTTCTGTTTTTGTGTCTGCACCAGACAGAACTGTTTCGCTTTCGTTCTCCTGTTTGTTGTTTTCGTTCGATTTGGTTTTTTGGATTAAATTATGAACACTTTAAACGCTGCACCTTGGTCCACTCTTCCTTCAGCCCACGAGAAGCGTTAAACTGTGAAGTGCGCGTGTGCAATAACTCAATTCAACCTTTACACTCCTAAACAACAAGATTTTTGGTAAACTTTAGCAAAGGGTAAAGTCTACAAAATGCAGTACATTATGTTTGTTACAGATTCTAGTTTTGGAAACAGAAAACTGTATGGAGATCAAATATTTAATCGATTACAAAATTATCATCATGTCAGTCGGAAATCCAGTGGCGCAGGTGGAATTATCCAAACAGATTTAAATCTCCCTGAAATGTTTATATTTGTTTGCTTAGGCAACCAAACACAATTCAATATCACTTTTCAAATACAATAAAAAGCATATTAACTTGTCGACAAGTTAACAAATGATATGATAGATTCATGTCTCCAACTCAACCATCATTTTAAGTTAAAGAATATGATTAAGCCAGTGGCTCAGATGTAACTATCCAAGCAGTAGATACATCTCCTTTCAATGGTGATATTTGGTTGAGTTGTCTTACTTATTGTATTACTTGTTGTATTACTTATATAATAGTACTTGTAATACAGTAAATAGCCTTAACTTTAGGCTATCTTACAACATTCAACCTTAAAATGAGTAACTTTTAATGTAATCTCAATGGCAAACCACGTGATTTGGTTCCGCTATTAGATGAAGCACATTGATAACACATTCATTTGGTGTATACATTTTAAAAAATTGACATTGTATTCCTGAACTTTGCTGTGCTTTTAAATAGTTGAAAGCGCAGTTATAGACATTTGGTTGACAACTAAAACAATAATCAGAAATTGTTTTTCCATTGGAATTTTGTTGTGCTTTTAGATGGTTGAAAGACTTTTGGCTGATTTTTGAGTGGGTGAATATAGATTGTAGTAAGGAATGTGCATTTTTGCCCGTTCAAGATGATTCGATGCATATTTATAGTATGCACCAATACGATACAGGAACAAAACGTTTTAGTTGTAAACGATTCGGTGGGATTCGGTTTGATTAGAGGAATGGATCGATGCGATTCAGTTTGATGTTGTGTTTGTGTGTGTAAACATTAAGAACACCTGCTTTTTCATGACATAGACTGACCAGGTGAAAGCTATGATCCCTTATTGGTGTCACCCGTGTAGATTAAGAGGAGGAGACAGGTTAAAGTAGGATTTTTAAACCTTGAGGCATGGATTGTGCATGTGTGCCATTCAGAGGGTGAATGGGCAAGACAAAACATTTAAGTGCCTTAGAATGGTATGGTAGTAGGTGCCAGGTTTGAGTGGGTCAAGAACTGCAGTGCTGCTGGGTTTTTCACGCTCAACCATTTCCCTTGTGCATCAAGAATGGTCCACCACCCAATGGACATCCAGCCAATTTGATACCACTGTGGGAAGCATTGGAGTCAACATGGGCCAGCATCCCCGTAGAATGCTTTTGACACCTTGTAGAGTCCATCCCTTGACAAGGTTCTGACCATTTTGCTGATGGTGAACCTGAACAATCCAAATAAAATGTAATGCAAGCCCCGATCAGCATGTAGCCTACTTATAGCCACATGAGAGTTGTCTCCAGCAGTAGTTTAGGCTACTGTAAAACACATTTTTTATTTGATAAAAATTAATTATATTGGTTGTCACTCAACTAATAAAGCCTAATAATATGCAACCCATTTAATAAATATTTGAATGTTGAAGGTGACACAAACATGCGCCACATCAGGAATAGGTTTACCTCTCATTGGTCATCGTGTGAAGCTGCACACAGTGTGCAGTTAGGCTGCTGATATTGCCTGGGGTTGTTCAGCATGCAAAATTATTTGTAGATTAACGACTGTCGACATCATGTGCAGCTTAGTTCGACACTGAAGGAGAGGATGCATTTGTCACAAAAGATTAAAGGTATTTTTGGAAGATAGAAAGATAGTAATATGAGCAAAATATTTTAGTGAACCAGTGATTGGTAATGTTTGAATCGATTTTCTGATCGATGCATGCTACATTTGGATCGGTTTCGTATCTTAAACATTTGAACCGGGGACCGATGCTTATCGTGAATCAATTCCTAGTTGTAATCTCATTGGTCAATGTCTCAACAAAATATTACCCAATTTTCCACATTGAAATGACGTGGCATGCCCAGTGGAAAAACAATACAGTATGTCGCAATACAAATGTTTCCCTTTCTATATCAAAAAGAACATTTGGGCAAAATATGTTGAAAATAGTGTAGATTGAAGCAGTGCTGTAATGGGTTTTGTGTTTTTGAGACAAATTCTATAAGGTGTCGGTCACTGAACTGATTCTCATAGCTTCAATACTGACTGGCATAGGCTAGATGGGAAGGAAATGGGAGGTACTGTACACATGCCATCCCCAACACCATCCGAAACATTATCCTCTATCATCTGTGACTGAGGAATATCCTCCCAGCCTGCTATGACAGCTCCGGCAGGCATCAGGCATTAGCCCTCCTACACGTTGACGACCTCCCCCCATTCCCAGCTTTCCCACGAATTAGCATGATATTAGCACAACCGACCTGAGCTGCGCCATGCCACAATGCAATATCAAAGCTCTGTGCGATCTCTATCCCTGGGTTCCTCTGCTTTAGTCTGAGAAAGAGCGAGAGAGAGCGCTACATGATAAAGAGCTGTGTTAGACTGCCACAACACAACACACAGCCCTGTCATATTTCCTCTCAGCTGTGTTAGACTGCCACAACACAACACACAGCCCTGTCATATTTCCTCTCAGCTGTGTTAGACTGCCATAACACAACACACAGCCCTGTCATATTTCCTCTCAGCTGTGTTCATCTAAATGGGTTGGAACTGGTGTTCAGTGTTTGTAGTCTCATGGCCAGGCAAATATTTACAAAGCCACTTTGATATTCTATATCAACTGTTAGTAGGGCTCTGAGTGTTTTTATAATGTCTACACAGGGTGGTGTTGTCAGACTCCAGCCACCCTAGTCAAAGATTGTTCTCTCTGCTACCGCACGGCAAGCTGTACCAAGTCTAGGTCCAAGAGGCTTCTAAACAGCTTCTACTAGCCATAAGACTACTAAACATCTATTCAAATGGCTACCCAGACTACTTGCATTGCCCCCCTCTTTTACGCTGCTGCTACTGTCTGTTGTTATCTATGCCTAAGTCACTTTAATAACTCTACCCACATGTATATATTACCTCAATTACCTCGACTAACCGGTGCCCCCGCACATTGACTCTGTACCGGTACCCCCTGTATATAGCCTCGCTATTGTTATTTTACTGCTGCTCTTTAATTATTTGTTACTTTATTTTATTTTTTTGGTTATTTTCTTAAAACTGCATTGTTGGTTAAGGGCTTGTAAGTAAGCTTTTCACTGTAAGGTCTACTACGCCTGTTGTATTGGGCGCATGTGACAAATACAATTTGATTTGATTCCATTCTGGTGTGAATTTCAATTCAAAAGCAAAGCTACAGATGGTTGTACAGCATGTTTCTGTATGTACAGTATGTCTAACGATGTGATGTATGTTTTGTCTTGCAGCGCCGCGGTTCCTCATCACCTCCACAGGAGCCCTGTACATCCTGGACGTGCAGAATGAGGATGGATTGTATAACTACAGGTGTATGACACGTCACCGCTACACGGGAGAGACCAGGCAGAGCAACAGTGCACGTCTCTTTTTGTCAGGTAAGCAGAGGGACATTACAGCTTGGATGCCTTTCTGTTGTGCAAGTCTGGGTGCCAATGTTTGCATGGAATACACTCTGAATATTGCTAGGTTTGACTATTGTTTCCCTTCGCTCCTTCAATCTGAACCTGCTCCAAGCTAGTTAACAGAGTATGGCTAACAATGCATACCTTTGACCATGCTACAGTATGCATTACATATTGAATCTATCTCACCTTTGGCCATTGCTCCTCCCTCAGACCCCACTAACTCGGCACCGGCCATCCTGGATGGCTTTGAGCGTCGCGAGGTGATGACATCACACCGGGTGGAGCTGCCATGCAAGGCATCTGGTCACCCGGCCCCCAAATACCGCTGGCTGAAGGACAACCGACCGCTGGAGCCGGACAGCCGCTTCAGGCAGAGTGTGACGGGCCTGCTGATCGAGAGGGCCCAGCCCAGTGACACGGGGAGCTACGTGTGTGAGGTGTGGAACAGCTATGGCAATGCAGAGGTGGTGGGGAGGCTGCAGGTCAAAGGTCAGTAATAGATTGTGTGCAGCATGTTGTGCTAAATGTACAGTATGTTTGTTGTTAATGTGTATCTAAGATTATGTTTGTCTTTGGAGTTTAAAATCCATTTCAGAGTTGATATGTATTTAGCTGACATAGAGTATGTCACATTGACATATGTTCTTCCAGAACCGCTGAAGGCGGTGGTCAGCCCGAGGAAGGTGAAAGGCAGCGTGGGTAGCCAGGTGTCTCTGTCGTGCAGCGTGAGTGGCTCGGAGGAGTACGAGCTGTCCTGGTACCGGAATGGAGAGATCATCTACCCTGGAAACAGTGTCCGCATGACTGGAAACAACCGGGAGAACCTGGTCATGGCTGGGATGGCTAAGAGTGATGGAGGAGCCTACCAGTGCTTCGCCAGGAACGGCAAGATGTCCGCCCAGGACTTTGTCCAGGTCATCCTGGAAGGTCAGTACAATCAGTGGATGTCTGTGTGGTCAGGGAGTTATTTGATTACATATGAGTGATGTTACTGTGAATAACAGTAGGGAACATCTCTGAATGTGGGTTTTTGTGTTTGGGTATTTGGGTGTTTTTAGTGTATATGTGCGCGTGAGCGTTGTGTGACCATGCATAGTGTGTCCATATGTGTGTGTGTGTGTGTGTGTGTGTGTGTGTGTGTGTGTGTGTGTGTGTGTGTGTGTGTGTGTGTGTGTGTGTGTGTGTGTGTGTGTGTGTGTGTGTGTGTGTGTGTGTGTGTGCGTGCGTGCGTGCGTGCGTGTGCTAATGAGGGCTGCAGTAAAGCCCTGCCACAGCCCCTGTTATTAGATTATCAGAACGTGCCTCACATCGCCTGAGCTCCGTTGCTGGGGAAACTGTCTCCCATTGCCATGGACCAGTATAAAGACGGTATTGATAATCTATAATGGTGATGAGGAGGAGGAACAATTTCAAATTCCACGTGTGAAATCCATACAGTATATGGAAATATACAGTATTAGCTTGAATGGACACTATGTGCTCATCATGATCCCCATACAGACATTTCAATATTTTAACTTCACGTAAAATATATTTCAAATACATGTACATTTGCATTTTTGCTCAAGTGCATGTAATACCTGACAATTCCAGAAATGCATGGCTATGACACCTAGGGCTCTATTTTAACAAACCTAACGCAATGGTAAATCTAAGCACAGGCAGAAGCACAATAGGTTCAGGGGAGTGTAAAGTTTTTTTTTGCTATTTTCACTATCCCAATTATCGGCACACTTAGTCTGTTATTTTCATTTTTAACTAGGTAAGGACACATTTTTATTTACAATGGCTGCCTACACCGGCCAAACCAGGACGACGCTGGGCCAATTGTTTCACCGTCCTATGGGACTCCTAATCATGGCCTAATCAAGGTTGTGACACAGCCTGGATTTGAATCAGGGTGTCTGTAGTGACGCCTCTAGCACTGAAATGCAGTGCCTTAGACCGTTGCGCCACTCAGGAGCCCAGAGTGAATAGAAATGGCTTACAGACACTAAATAACAAAATGAAGAATCTTTGCTAAATACGTTCACTTGAACCCATTTGCAGTCCACATTGTTCTAAGTAATTGCATGGCTTCAATAGCATTCACACTGATATAGGGGCTAGGCCTACTGTAAATTACATTATGGCTCAGCATGGGCATGCCAAACATTTTCAATAAGCAAGATTAAATTCATTATTGATAAGGCCTAAAGAGGGAACTGTAAGAACTGACGCTGGAGTAGAGAAGCGGGTACAGAGAGTGAACATTTAATTTTGCACAGACATGTAACAGGACAGGAACAGCGTCAGAACCGGGTAACACAACGACATATGACAATTAATGCAGAAGCAGGGAACAGAGCTGGGGAACAGACAGATATAGGGGAGGTAATAACACAGGTGATTGAGTCCAGGTGAGTCCAATGAATTGCTGATGCGTGTGACGAGGGAAGCAGGTGTGCATAATGATGGTGACAGGAGTGCGTAATGCTGGGCAGGGAGAGGGAGAGCGGGAGCAGGCGTCACAGGAACAAATAATAATAACTTATTAACAAAACATAAACTTGATTGAAATAGGCTATGTCACACTTACAGGCACCATCATTTCTCCCTGTGGCCATATAATATTAAAACAACGAAGACGATGGAGGGTTTTACGGCTCATCCAAACTTTTCATTGTAGCTGGACAAAGATCCAATATACAGTGCATACGGAAAGTATTCAGACCCCTTGACTTTTTACATATTTTTTTACGTTACAGCCTTATTCTAAAATTGATTAAAATTGATTAAATTAAAAAGAAAAAAAGAAATACCTTATTTACGTAAGTATTCAGACCCTATGCTACTGTATACTGTTCCCATTGATCATCCTTGAGATGTTTCTACAACTTGATTGGAGTCCACCTGTGGTAAATTCAATTGGTTGGACATGATTTGGAAAGGCACACACCTGTCTATATAAGGTCCCACAGTTGACAGTGCATGTCAGAGCAAAAACCAAGCCATGAGGTCGAAGGAATTGTCCGTAGCGCACCGAGACAGGATTGTGTCGAGGCACAGATCTGGAGAAGGGTAGCAAAACATTTCTGCAGCATTGAAGGTCCCCAAGAACACAGTGGCCTCCATCATACTTAAATGGAAGAGGTTAGGAACCACCAAGACTCTTCCTAGAGCTGGCTGGCCAGCCAAACTGAGCAATCAGGGGAGAAGGGCCTTGGTCAGGGAGGTGACCAAGAATCCGATGGTTACTCTGACCAAGCTCCAGAGAACTTTCCAGAAGGACAATCATCTCTGCAGCACTCCACCAATCAGGCTTTTATGGTAGAGTGGCCAGACGGAAGCCACTCCTCAGTAAAAAAGTACTTGACAGCCCGCTTGGAGTTTGTCAAAAGGCACCTAAAGGACTTTCAGACCATGAGAAACAAGATTCTCTGGTCTGATGAAACCAAGATTGAACTCTTTGGCCTGAATAGCAAGTGTCACGTCTGGAGGAAACCAGGCACCATCCCTACGGTGAAGTATGATGGTGGCAGCATCAGGCTGTGGGGATGTTTTTTAGCAGCAGGACTGGGAGACTAGTTGGGATTGAGGGAAAGATGAACAAAGCAAAGTACAGAGATACTTGATGAAAACCTGCTCCAGAACGCTCAGGACCTTGGACTAGTTCACCTTCCAACAGGAAAACGACCCTAAGCACACAGCCAAGACAACGCAGGAGTGGCTTCGGGACCGAATGTCTTTCAGTGGCCCAGCCAGATCCCGGACTTGAACCCGATCTAACATCTCTGGAGAGACCTGCAAATAGCTGTGCAGCGACACTCCATTCCAACCTGACAGAGCTTGAGAGGATCTGCAGAGGATGGGAGAAACTCCCCAAATACAGGTGTGCCAAGCTTCATACCCAAGACTTGAGGCTGTAATCGCTGCCAAAGGTGTTTCAACAAAGTACTGAGTAAAGGGTCTGAATACTTATGTAAATGTGACATTTCAGTTTTTTATATTTAATAAATGTGAGAGAAAAAAATCTAAAAACCTGATTTTGCTTTGTCATTATGGGATTTAGTGTGTAGATTGAGGAAAAGAAACAATTTAAGTCATTTTAGAATAAGGCTGTAACGTAACAAAATGTGGGAAAAGTGAAGGGGTCTGAATACTTTCTGAATGCACTGTAAATGCATTTAAATGCATTTGAGTGCTTTAGATATGCTTTTGGCACGTGTTAAGTACAATAAAATACATTTGGACCAAATGTATTGTAGCTGCGGCCACCTGTGGATCTGGAGATGTGGCTTGTTGGAGGCGTGGCCTTGAGTGAGTTTTCGTTAGGCCACCCATCTGAGAAAGTGTCATGTCAGTTCATGTCTTATCTTGTACCTTGTTATTAAAAGTTTAGCTTGTACACTACCAGTTCTGTAGTCTTAATGAGACTGACGTACACAAAGTGTACAAAACATTAGGGATACCTTCCTAATATTGAGTTGCACCCCCTTTTGCCCTCAGAACAGCCTCAATTTCTTGGTGCATGGACTCTACGAGGTGTCGAAAGCGTTCCAAAGGGATGCTGGCCCATGTTGACTCCAATGCTTCCAACAGTACTGTCAAGTTGGCTGGATGTCCTTTATGTGGTAGACCGTTCTTGATACACACAGGAAACTGTTGCGTGTGAAAAACCCAGCAGCGTTGCAGTTCTTACATTTACATTTACATTTAAGTCATTTAGCAGACGCTCTTATCCAGAGCGGCTTACAAATTCTTGACACACTCAAACTGGTGCACCAGGCAAATACTACCATACTGTACCATACTTACATGTTTTCTCTTGTCCATTCAGCCTCTGAATGGCACACATACACAATCCATGTCTCAATTGTCTCAAGGCTTAAAAATCCTTCTTTAACCTGTCTCCTCCCCTTCATTTACACTGATTGAAGTGGATTTAACAAGTGACATCAATAAGGCATCATTCGTAGTTTTCACCTGGATCCACCTGGTCAGTCTATGTCATAGAAAGACCAGGTGTTCCTAAAGTTTTGTACACTCAGTTTAAATGCATGTGATACTAAAGAGCTCCATTGTTAAAACAGTCACCATTCATTATGATTAGGCCATTTTTTATATACATATTTGCCATACATTTTAATGTGACATATATTTCTTACAACTACAATGAAATTTAATATATTTCATAAGACAATTTCAAATACATTTAACAAATATATCAATAAATACATGTAAAAATATATTCTATAATACATTGCTTCGTGTATTTCAGAATGGATTTTGAAATACATGAAATCAATTTTGCGATGCGTTTAACAAATATTGGGATATAAATGTTGTATACATTTATATATACATTCTAAATACTTTCCAGAATATATGTTGGAATGTATTTAAAATGTATTAAACACATTATTTGAACATTTTAATGAACATATATTTTAAATATATTTAAAATAAATACAGCTTTTTTCGTTTGGGTCCCTCATTGCATGTGAGTTAAAGTCAGCTATTTTATTTCTCCCTGATTGACTGTACCTGCTAAACAGTGATGTTTACTTATTGTCAGCTAATGCACTGCTTCTTTGTATACACTCCAGGTAGAAATTGTCTGTAGACACATATCTACGATCAGCTAACCCAAACCTAATCCTCACCTTCAAATCCAATTTGAACCTTTAGGGGGAGAATATCTGACCTTAGATCTGTAAATAGAAGAAACACCTTTAGCTCTAACCAACCTCCCATCTACTAGAAGAAACACATTTAGCTCAAACCCACCTGCCATCTACTAGAAGATACACTTTTAGCTCTAATCCACCTCCCATCTACTAGAATAAACACCTTTAGCTCTAATCCAACTCCCATCTACTACAAGATACACCTTTAGCTCTAACCCACCTCCCATCTACTAGAACATTCACCTTAAGCTCTAGCCCACCTCCCATCTACCAGAAGAAACACCTTTAGCTCTAACCCACCTCCCATCTACTGGAAGAAACACCTTGAGCTCTAATCCACCTCCCATCTATTAGAACATACACCTTTAGCTCTAACCCAACTCCCAGCTACTATTGCACTTTTAGCTCTAACTCACCTCTCATCTACTATAAGATTTACCTTTAGCTCTAACCCACCTCCCATCTACTAGAAGAAACACATTTAGCTCTAACCCACCTGCCATCTACTAGAACATACACCTTTAGCTCTAACCCACCTCCCATCTACTAGAACATACACCTTTAGCTCTAACCCAACTCCCATCAACTAGAACATCTTTAGCTCTAACCCACCTCCCATCCACTAGAAGAAACCTTTTTAGCTCTAATCCACCTCCCATCTACCATAAGAAACACGTTTAGCTCTAACCCACCTCCCATCTACCATAAGAAACACGCTTAGCGCTAATCAAATCAAAATCAAATCAAATTTATTTATTTTGCCCTTCTTACATCAGCTGATATCTCAAAGTGCTGTACAGAATCCCAGCCTAAAACCCCAAACAGCAAGCAATGCAGGTGTAGAAGCACGGTGGCTAGGAAAAACTCGCTAGAAAGGCCAAAACCTAGGAGGAAACCTAGACAGGTTACCAGGCTATGAGAGGTGGCCAGTCCTCTTCTGGCTGTGCCGGGTGGAGATTATAACAGAACATGGCCAAGATGTTCAAATGTTCATAAATGACCAGCATGATCAAATAATAATAATCACAGTAGTTGTCGAGGGTGCAGCAAGTCAGCACCTCAGGAGTAAATGTCAGTTGGCTTTTCATCTCTAGAGAGTTGAAAACAGCAGGTCTGGGACAGGTAGCACGTCCGGTGAACAGGTCAGGGTTCCATAGCCGCAGGCAGAACAGTTGAAACTGGAGCAGCAGCAAGGCCAGGTGGACTGGGGA
Organism: Salvelinus fontinalis; assembly: GCF_029448725.1. Taxonomy (NCBI): domain Eukaryota; kingdom Metazoa; phylum Chordata; class Actinopteri; order Salmoniformes; family Salmonidae; genus Salvelinus; species Salvelinus fontinalis. Next base: position 32,906,384 of record NC_074677.1, read on the forward strand.
CAGCAAGGAGTCATCATGCCAGGTAGTCCTGAGGCATGGTCCTCGGGCTCAGGTCCTCCAAAAGAGAGAAAGAAAGAGAGAAAGAAAGAATTAGAGAGCATACTTAAATTCACACAGGGAACCGGATAAGACAGGAGAAGTACTCCAGATATAACAAACTGACCCTAGCCCCCCGACACATAAACTACTGCAACATAAATACTGGAGGCTAAGACAGGAGTTGTCAGGAGCCACGGTGGCCCCATCCGATAATACCCCCGGACAGGGCCAAACAGGAAGAATATAACCCCACCCACTTTGCCAAAGCACAGCCCCCACACCACTAGAGTGATATCTTCAACCACCAACTTACCATCCTGAGACAAGGCCGAGTATAGCCCACAAAGATCTCCGCCACGGCACAACCCAAGTGGGGGGCGCCAACCCAGACCGGAAGATCACGTCATTGACTCAACCCACTCAAGTGACGCACCCCTCCTAGGGACGGCATGAAAGAGCACCAGTAAGCCAGTGACTCAGCCCCTGTAATAGGGTTAGAGGCAGAGAATCCCAGTGGAGAGAGGGGAACCGGCCAGGCAGAGACAGCAAGGGCGGTTCCTTGCTCCAGAGCCTTTCCGTTCACCTTCACACTCCTGGGCCAGATTACACTCAATCATATGACCCACTGAAAAGATGAGTCTTCAGTAAAGACTTCAAGGTTGAGACAGAGTCTGCGTCTCTCACATGGGTAGGCAGACCATTCCATAAAAATGGAGCTCTATAGGAGAAAGCCCTGCCTCCAGCTGTATGCTTAGAAATTCTAGGGACAATTAGGAGGCCTGAGTCTTGTGACTCTAATCCACCTCCCATCTACCAGAAGAAACACCTTTAGCTGTAACCCACTTCTCACGTACTAGAACACCTTGAGTTCTAATCCACCTCCCATCTACTAGAAGAACCCCCTTTAGCTCTAACCCACCTCCCATCTGCTAGAAGAAACACATTTAGCTCTAATCCACCTCCCATCTACCAGAAGAAACACCTTTAGCTGTAAACCCTCCTCCCATCTACTAGAATAAATACCTTTAGCTCTAACCCACCTCCCATCTACTTGAAGATACACCTTTAGCTCTAACCACCTCCCATTTACTAGAACACCTTTAGCTCTAACCACCTCCCATTTACTAGAACATCTTAGCTCTGACCCACCTCCCATCTACTAGAAGATACACATTTAGTTCTAACTCACCTCCCATCTACTTGAAGATACACCTTTAGCTCTAACCCACCTCCCATCTACTTGAAGATACACCTTTAGCTCTAACCACCTCCCATTTACTAGAACACCTTTAGCTCTAACCCACCTCCCATCTACTAGAAGAAACACCTTTAGGTGTAAACCCACCTCCCATCTACTAGAACATCTTTAGCTCTAACCCACCTCCCATCTACTAGAATAAACACCTTTAGCTCTAACCCACCTCCAATCTGCTAGAAGAAACACCTTTAGCTCTAACCCACCTCCCATCAGCTAGAAGAAACACCTTTAGCTCTAGCCCACCTCCCATCTACTAGAAGAAACACATTTAGCTCTAACCCACCTCCCATCAGCTAGAAGAAACACCTTTAGCTCTAGCCCACCTCCCATCTACTAGAAGAAACACCTTTAGCTCTAACCCACCTCCCATCTACTAGAAGAAACATCTTTAGCTCTAGCCCACCTCCAATCTACTAGAAGAAACACCTTTAGCTCTAACCCACCTCCCATCTGCTAGAAGAAACATCTTTAGCTCTAGCGCACCTCCCATCTACAAGAAGAAACACCTTTAGCTCTAACCACCTCCCATCTGAAGGAGATACAGCTTTAGCTCTAACCCACCTCCCATCTACTAGAACATACACCTTTAGCTCTAACCCAACTCCCATCTACTGGAACATCTTTAGCTCTAACCCACCTCCCATTTACTAGAAGAAACCCCTTTAGCTCTAATCCATCCCCCATATACCAGAAGAAACACCTTTAGTTCTAATCCACCTCCCATCTACTAGAAGAAACCCCTTTAGCTCTAACCCACCTCCCATCTACTAGAAGATACACCTTTAGCTCTAACCCACCTCCCATCTACTTGAAGATACACCTTTAGCTCTAACCCACCTCCCATTTACTAGAACACCTTTAGCTCTAACCCACCTCACATCTACTAGAAGATACACGTTTACTCTAATCCACCTCCCATCTGCTATTACACCTTTAGCTCTAACCCACCTCACATCTACTAGAAGAAACACATTTAGCTCTAATCCACCTCCCATCTGCTATTACACATTTAGCTCTAATCCACCTCCCATCTGCTATTACACCTTTAGCTCTAATCCACCTCCCATCTACTAGAAGATACACCTTTAGCTCTAATCCACCTCCCATCTGCTATTACACCTTTAGCTCTAATCCACCTCCCATCTACTAGAAGATACACCTTTAGCTTTAATCCACCTCCCATCTACTAGAATAAACACCTTTAGCTCTAACCCACCTCCCATCTACTAGAAGAAACACCTTTAGCTCTAACCCACCTCCCATCTAAAGGAGATACAGCTTTAGCTCTGACCCACCTCCCATCTACTAGAACATCTTTAGCTCTAACCCAACTCTCGTCTACTAGAAGAAACCCCTTTAGTTCTAACTCACCTCTCATCTACTAGAAGATACACCTTTAGCTCTAACCCACCTCCCATCTACTTGAAGATACACGTTTAGCTCTAACCCACCTCCCATCTGCTAGAACATCTTTAGCTCTAACCCACCTCCCATCTACTAGAAGAAACACCTTTAGCTGTAAACCCACCTCCCATGTACTAGAACACATTTAGCTCTAACCCACCTCCATTTACTAGACGAAACACCTTTAGCTCTACCCCACCTCCCATCTGCTAGAAGAAACATCTTTAGCTCTAGCCCACCTCCCATCTACTAGAAGAAACACCTTTAGCTCTAACCCACCTCCCATCTACTACAGAAACATCTTTAGCTCTAGCCCACCTCCCATCTACTAGAAGAAACACCTTTAGCTCTAACCCACCTCCCATCAGCTAGAAGAAACACCTTTAGCTCTAACCCACCTCCCATCTACTAGAAGAAACACCTTTAGCTCTAGCCCACCTTCCATCTACTAGAAGAAACACCTTTAGCTCTAGCCCACCTCCCATCTACTAGAAGAAACACCTTTAGCTCTAACCCACCTCCCATCTGCTAGAAGAAACATCTTTAGCTCTAACCACCTCCCATCTGAAGGAGATACAGCTTTAGCTCTAACCCATCTCCCATCTACTAGAACATACACCTTTAGCTCTAACCCAACTCCCATCTACTAGAACATCTTTAGCTCTAACCCACCTCCCATCTACTAGAAGAAACGCCTTTAGCTCTAATCCACCTCCCATCTACCGGAAGAAACACCTTTAGCTCTAACCCAACTCCCATCTACTTGAACATCTTTAGCTCTAACCCACCTCCCATCTACTAGAAGAAACCCCTTTAGCTCTAACCCACCTCCCATCTACAAGAAGAAACACCTTTAGCTCTAACCACCTCCCATCTAAAGGAGATACAGCTTTAGCTCTAACCCACCTCCCATCTACAAGAAGAAACACCTTTAGCTCTAACCACCTCCCATCTGAAGGAGATACAGCTTTAGCTCTAACCCATCTCCCATCTACTAGAACATACACCTTTAGCTCTAACCCAACTCCCATCTACTAGAACATCTTTAGCTCTAACCCACCTCCCATCTACTAGAAGAAACGCCTTTAGCTCTAATCCACCTCCCATCTACCGGAAGAAACACCTTTAGCTCTAACCCAACTCCCATCTACTTGAACATCTTTAGCTCTAACCCACCTCCCATCTACTAGAAGAAACCCCTTTAGCTCTAACCCACCTCCCATCTACTATAAGATACACCTTTAGCTCTAACCCACCTCCCATCTACTTGAAGATACACCTTTAGCTCTAACCCATCTCCCATCTGCTAGAAGAAAACCCTTTAGCTCTAACCCACCTCCCATCTAATAGAAGACACACCTTTAGCTCTAACCCACCTCACATCTGCTAGAAGAAACATCTTTAGCTCTAGCGCACCTCCACTTACAAGAAGAAACACCTTTAGCTCTAACCACCTCCCATCTGAAGGAGATACAGCTTTAGCTCTAACCCACCTCCCATCTACTAGAACATACACCTTTATCTCTAACCCAATTCCCATCTACTAGAACATCTTTAGCTCTAACCCACCTCCCATTTACTAGAAGAAACCCCTTTAGCTCTAATCCACCCCCCATCTACCAGAAGAAACACCTTTAGTTCTAATCCACCTCCCATCTACTAGAAGAAACCCCTTTAGCTCTAACCCACCTCCCATTTACTAGAACACCTTTAGCTCTAACCCACCTCACATCTACTAGAAGATACACCTTTACTCTAATCCACCTCCCATCTGCTATTACACCTTTAGCTCTAACCCACCTCACATCTACTAGAAGAAACACATTTAGCTCTAATCCACCTCCCATCTGCTATTACACATTTAGCTCTAATCCACCTCCCATCTACTAGAAGAAACACCTTTAGCTCTAACCACCTCCCATCTAAAGGAGATACAGCTTTAGCTCTGACCCACCTCCCATCTACTAGAACATCTTTAGCTCAAACCCAACTCTCATCTACTAGAAGAAACCCCTTAAGTTCTAACTCCTCTCATCTACTAGAAGATACACCTTTAGCTCTAACCCACCTCCCATCTACTTGAAGATACACCTTTAGCTCTAACCCACCTCCCATCTGCTAGAACATCTTTAGCTCTAACCCACCTCCCATCTACTAGAAGAAACACCTTTAGCTGTAAACCCACCTCCCATCTACTAGAACACATTTAGCTCTAACCCACCTCCATTTACTAGACGAAACACCTTTAGTTCTAACCCACCTCCCATCTGCTAGAAGAAACATCTTTAGCTCTAGCCCACCTCCCATCTACTAGAAGAAACACCTTTTAGCTCTAACCACCTCCCATCTGAAGGAGATACAGCTTTAGCTCTAACCCATCTCCCATCTACTAGAACATACACCTTTAGCTCTAACCCAACTCCCATCTACTAGAACATCTTTAGCTCTAACCCACCTCCCATCTACTAGAAGAAACGCCTTTAGCTCTAATCCACCTCCCATCTACCGGAAGAAACACCTTTAGCTCTAACCCAACTCCCATCTACTTGAACATCTTTAGCTCTAACCCACCTCCCATCTGCTAGAAGAAACCCCTTTAGCTCTAACCCACCTCCCATCTACTAGAAGATACACCTTTAGCTCTAACCCACCTCACATCTGCTAGAAGAAACATCTTTAGCTCTAGCGCACCTCCCATCTACAAGAAGAAACACCTTTACCTCTAACCACCTCCCATCTGAAGGAGATACAGCTTTAGCTCTAACCCACCTCCCATCTACTAGAACATACACCTTTAGCTCTAACCCAACTCCCATCTACTAGAACATCTTTAGCTCTAACCCACCTCCCATTTACTAGAAGAAACCCCTTTAGCTCTAATCCACCCCCCATCTACCAGAAGAAACACCTTTAGTTCTAATCCACCTCCCATCTGCTATTACACATTTAGCTCTAATCCACCTCCCATCTGCTATTACACCTTTAGCTCTAATCCACCTCCCATATACTAGAAGATACACCTTTAGCTCTAATCCACCTCCCATCTGCTATTACACCTTTAGCTCTAATCCACCTCCCATCTACTAGAAGATACACCTTTAGCTTTAATCCACCTCCCATCTACTAGAATAAACACCTTTAGCTCTAACCCACCTGCCATCTACTAGAAGAAACACCTTTAGCTCTAACCACCTCCCATCTAAAGGAGATACAGCTTTAGCTCTGACCCACCTCCCATCTACTAGAAGAAACCCCTTTAGTTATAACTCACCTCTCATCTACTAGAAGATACACCTTTAGCTCTAACCCACCTCCCATCTACTTGAAGATACACCTTTAGCTCTAACCCACCTCCCATCTGCTAGAACATCTTTAGCTCTAACCCACCTCCCATCTACTAGAAGAAACATCTTTAGCTGTAAACCCACCTCCCATCTACTGGAACACATTTAGCTCTAACCCACCTCCATTTACTAGACGAAACACCTTTAGCTCTAACCCACCTCCCATCTGCTAGAAGAAACATCTTTAGCTCTAGCCCACCTCCCATCTACTAGAAGAAACACCTTTAGCTCTAACCCACCTCCCATCTACTAGAAGAAACATCTTTAGCTCTAGCCCACCTCCCATCTACTAGAAGAAACACCTTTAGCTCTAACCCACCTCCCATCAGCTAGAAGAAACACCTTTAGCTCTAACCCACCTCCCATCTACTAGAAGAAACACCTTTAGCTCTAGCCCACCTCCCATCTACTAGAAGAAACACCTTTAGCTCTAGCCCACCTCCCATCTACTAGAAGAAACACCTTTAGCTCTAACCCACCTCCCATCTGCTAGAAGAAACACCTTTAGCTCTAACCCACCTCCCATCTACTAGAAGAAACACCTTTAGCTCTAGCCCACCTCCCATCTACTAGAAGAAACACCTTTAGCTCTAGCCCACCTCCCATCTACTAGAAGAAACACCTTTAGCTCTAACCCACCTCCCATCTGCTAGAAGAAACATCTTTAGCTCTAACCACCTCCCATCTAAAGGAGATACAGCTTTAGCTCTAACCCACCTCCCATCTACAAGAAGAAACACCTTTAGCTCTAACCACCTCCCATCTGAAGGAGATACAGCTTTAGCTCTAACCCATCTCCCATCTACTAGAACATACACCTTTAGCTCTAACCCACCTCCCATCTACTAGAACATCTTTAGCTCTAACCCACCTCCCATCTACTAGAAGAAACGCCTTTAGCTCTAATCCACCTCCCATCTACCGGAAGAAACACCTTTAGCTCTAACCCAACTCCCATCTACTTGAACATCTTTAGCTCTAACCCACCTCCCATCTACTAGAAGAAACCCCTTTAGCTCTAACCCACCTCCCATCTACTAGAAGATACACCTTTAGCTCTAACCCACCTCCCATCTACTTGAAGATACACCTTTAGCTCTAACCCACCTCCCATCTGCTAGAAGAAACCCCTTTAGCTCTAACCCACCTCCCACCTACTAGAAGATACACCTTTAGCTCTAACCCATCTCACATCTACTAGAAGATACACCTTTACTCTAATCCACCTCCCATCTGCTATTACACCTTTAGCTCTAACCCACCTCACATCTACTAGAAGAAACACATTTAGCTCTAATCCACCTCCCATCTGCTATTACGCCTTTAGCTCTAATCCACCTCCCATCTACTAGAAGATACACCTTTAGCTCTAACCCACCTCCCATCTGCTAGAAGAAACACGTTTAGCTCTAACCCACCTCCCATTCACTAGAACACCTTTAGCTCTAAACCCACCTCACATCTACTAGAAGATACACCTTTACTCTAATCCACCTCCCATCTGCTATTACACCTTTAGCTCTAACCCACCTCACATCTACTAGAAGAAACACCTTTAGCTCTAATCCACCTCCCATCTGCTATTACGCCTTTAGCTCTAATCCACCTCCCATCTACTAGAAGATACACCTTTTGCTCTAACCCACCTCCCATCTACTAGAAGAAACACCTTTAGCTGTAAACCCTCCTCCCATCTACTAGAAGAAACACCTTTAGCTCTAATCCACCTCCCATCTACTGGAAGAAACACCTTTAGCTCTAACCCACCTCCCATCTACTAGAAGAAACACCTTTAGCTCTAACCCACCTCCCATCTACTAGAAGAAACACCTTTAGCTTTAATCCACCTCCCATCTACTGGAAGAAACACCTTTAGCTCTAACCCACCTCCCATCTACTAGAAGAAACACCTTTAGCTCTAACCCACCTCCAAATGCTATAATACCTTGAGCTCTAACCCACCTCCATCTACTATAATACCTTGAGCTCTAACCCACCTCCATCTACTATAACACCTTGAGCTCTAACCCACCTCCATCTGCTATAACACCTTGAGCTCTAACCCACCTCCATCTGCTATAACACCTTTTGCTCTAACCCACCTCCCATCTACTAGAAGAAACATCTTTAGCTCTAACCACCTCCCATCTGAAGGAGATACAGCTTTAGCTCTAACCCATCTCCCATCTACTAGAACATACACCTTTAGCTCTAACCACCTCCCATCTGAAGGAGATACAGCTTTAGCTCTAACCCATCTCCCATCTACTAGAACATACACCTTTAGCTCTAACCCACCTCCCATCTACTAGAACATCTTTAGCTCTAACCCACCTCCCATCTACTAGAAGAAACGCCTTTAGCTCTAATCCACCTCCCATCTACCGGAAGAAACACCTTTAGCTCTAACCCAACTCCCATCTACTTGAACATCTTTAGCTCTAACCCACCTCCCATCTACTAGAAGAAACCCCTTTAGCTCTAACCCACCTCCCATCTACTAGAAGATACACCTTTAGCTCTAACCCACCTCCCATCTACTTGAAGATACACCTTTAGCTCTAACCCACCTCCAATCTGCTAGAAGAAACCCCTTTAGCTCTAACCCACCTCCCACCTACTAGAAGATACACCTTTAGCTCTAACCCACCTCACATCTACTAGAAGATACACCTTTAGCTCTAACCCACCTCCCATCTACTAGAAGAAACAACTTTAGCTCTAATCCACCTCCCATCTGCTATTACGCCTTTAGCTCTAATCCACCTCCCATCTACTAGAAGATACACCTTTTGCTCTAACCCACCTCCCATCTACTAGAAGAAACACCTTTAGCTCTAGCCCACCTCCCATCTACTAGAAGAAACACCTTTAGCTGTAAACCCTCCTCCCATCTACTAGAAGAAACACCTTTAGCTCTAATCCACCTCCCATCTACTGGAAGAAACACCTTTAGCTCTAACCCACCTCCCATCTACTAGAAGAAACACCTTTAGCTCTAACCCACCTCCCATCTACTAGAAGAAACACCTTTAGCTTTAATCCACCTCCCATCTACTGGAAGAAACACCTTTAGCTCTAACCCACCTCCCATCTACTAGAAGAAACACCTTTAGCTCTAACCCACCTCCAAATGCTATAATACCTTGAGCTCTAACCCACCTCCATCTACTATAATACCTTGAGCTCTAACCCACCTCCATCTACTATAACACCTTGAGCTCTAACCCACCTCCATCTGCTATAACACCTTGAGCTCTAACCCACCTCCATCTGCTATAACACCTTTTGCTCTAACCCACCTCCCATCTACTAGAAGAAACATCTTTAGCTCTAACCACCTCCCATCTGAAGGAGATACAGCTTTAGCTCTAACCCATCTCCCATCTACTAGAACATACACCTTTAGCTCTAACCACCTCCCATCTGAAGGAGATACAGCTTTAGCTCTAACCCATCTCCCATCTACTAGAACATACACCTTTAGCTCTAACCCACCTCCCATCTACTAGAACATCTTTAGCTCTAACCCACCTCCCATCTACTAGAAGAAACGCCTTTAGCTCTAATCCACCTCCCATCTACCGGAAGAAACACCTTTAGCTCTAACCCAACTCCCATCTACTTGAACATCTTTAGCTCTAACCCACCTCCCATCTACTAGAAGAAACCCCTTTAGCTCTAACCCACCTCCCATCTACTAGAAGATACACCTTTAGCTCTAACCCACCTCCCATCTACTTGAAGATACACCTTTAGCTCTAACCCACCTCCCATCTGCTAGAAGAAACCCCTTTAGCTCTAACCCACCTCCCACCTACTAGAAGATACACCTTTAGCTCTAACCCACCTCACATCTACTAGAAGATACACCTTTACTCTAATCCACCTCCCATCTGCTATTACACCTTTAGCTCTAACCCACCTCACATCTACTAGAAGAAACACATTTAGCTCTAATCCACCTCCCATCTGCTATTACGCCTTTAGCTCTAATCCACCTCCCATCTACTAGAAGATACACCTTTAGCTCTAACCCACCTCCCATCTGCTAGAAGAAACACGTTTAGCTCTAACCCACCTCCCATTCACTAGAACACCTTTAGCTCTAAACCCACCTCACATCTACTAGAAGATACACCTTTACTCTAATCCACCTCCCATCTGCTATTACACCTTTAGCTCTAACCCACCTCACATCTACTAGAAGAAACACCTTTAGCTCTAATCCACCTCCCATCTGCTATTACGCCTTTAGCTCTAATCCACCTCCCATCTACTAGAAGATACACCTTTTGCTCTAACCCACCTCCCATCTACTAGAAGAAACACCTTTAGCTCTAGCCCACCTCCCATCTACTAGAAGAAACACCTTTAGCTGTAAACCCTCCTCCCATCTACTAGAAGAAACACCTTTAGCTCTAATCCACCTCCCATCTACTGGAAGAAACACCTTTAGCTCTAACCCACCTCCCATCTACTAGAAGAAACACCTTTAGCTCTAACCCACCTCCCATCTACTAGAAGAAACACCTTTAGCTTTAATCCACCTCCCATCTACTGGAAGAAACACCTTTAGCTCTAACCCACCTCCCATCTACTAGAATAAACACCTTTAGCTCTAACCCACCTCCAAATGCTATAATACCTTGAGCTCTAACCCACCTCCATCTACTATAATACCTTGAGCTCTAACCCACCTCCATCTACTATAACACCTTGAGCTCTAACCCACCTCCATCTGCTATAACACCTTGAGCTCTAACCCACCTCCATCTGCTATAACACCTTTTGCTCTAACCCACCTCCCATCTACTAGAAGAAACATCTTTAGCTCTAACCCACCTCCATCTACTATAACACCTTGAGCTCTAACCCACCTACATCTACTATAACACCTTGAGCTCTAACCCACCTCCATCTACTATAACACCTTGAGCTCTAACCCACCTCCATCTGCTATAACACCTTGAGCTCTAACCCACCTCCATCTGCTATAACACCTTGAGCTCTAACCCACCTCCATCTACTATAACACCTTGAGCTCTAACCCACTTCCATCTGATATAACACCTTGAGCTCTAACCCACCTCCATCTACTATAACACCTTGAGCTCTAACCCACTTCCATCTGATATAACACCTTGAGCTCTAATCCACCTCCCATATACTAGAAGAAACACCTTTAGCGCTAACCCATCTCCATCTACTATAATACCTTGAGCTCTAATCCACCTCCCATGTCCTAGAAGAAACACCTTTAGCGCTAACCCATCTCCATCTACTATAATACCTTGAGCTCTAATCCACCTCCCATATACTAGAAGAAACACCTTTAGCGCTAACCCACCTCCCATCTTGTCTCCCTCTCCACTTTTCTCCAGATGGCACCCCCAAGATCATCTCCTCCTTCAGTGAGAAAGTGTTTGGAACCAACGAGTTTGTGTCACTATTCTGCACGGTGAAAGGCACTCCGGAGCCCAGGGTGACATGGACGCTGGATGACGAGCCGGTGATCAGGGACTCCCGCCACCGCATTGGCCACTACACCAGCCAGGAGGGCCATGTGGTCAGCCACCTGAACATCAGCCAGACCACGGGGCCGGACGGGGGTGTCTACCGGTGCATCTGCAACAATTCGGCCGGGGCGGTTTCCTACCAGGCGCGAATAAACGTAAGAGGTGCTTGTCAGATCAGCTCCTCCAAAACAATTACATTTTACACATGTTCATGAATTAATTTGTTGTTGTTGTTTTTGTTGTTTTTCCTGATGCATGTTTTTTTTTGCTAAGCTCCTTTGAGTGTACCAGAATAACCTCTTCTGAGCTCTTTCCAGGGTCTCTATGTTGGTTGTGTGTGTGTTTTCTGTGTGTGCTGTGTTAGTTGTGCACCATTTGTTTGTTTCTTTCCTTCTTGTTTTGTTTACGTATGTCATCACAAAGAGGTGTACCTGTGTCTGTGTTTGTGTACTTGTTTGTCTTTGTCTGGGTGTGTGTTGATGTGTGTGTCTGTGTGTTCTATCTGGTCTGTTTTCCCCATCTCTCATCCTGTCTGTGTCGATGTGGGTCTCTTTGTGTCAACTAATTTCTCTGTCTGTCTGTCCCCATTTTTTCCCCTTTTGCTTTCATTTCCTATTCAAAACATGGCAAATTATCCTAGGGGCTCGTATAGTGCTGCGATCATCACTCTCTGCTGTCAGCGGTAACTTCTCTAATGCCCTATCTAACACCCGCTGATGGCTTGATATTGGGACACTATTAAGTTGATTTACACTTGCACTAGCATATGACTGAGGAGCAATCTACACTCAGCAGCGAGGTGCCAGGCAGCTTTAAAGCTAGCTACTGTAGAACAGACTGTCACCATGGTTTCTGGGGGTCTATCTAGAGACTCCAGGCCCTCCATCCTCTACTTAATGCTAATTCCAAACAGAGAAGGATAGGCCTATGGCCTGTGTTACGGATTGAATAACTCCTTTTGATGGTTTGCCCCATGGAAAGTAGAGTTGTCACGATACCAGTATCGCGATACTCAGAGGTATCGTGGCAAGGAAACAAAACATGAAGGAAAACAGTCCTAATGTTGGAATCAAGCAACCTTATGTTGTCAACTAGAATCACATTTCTTTTCCAGGCTATAGCACACACTATTTTACATAGAGTAGGTTTTTTAAAGAACCAAAGAGTTTAGTCTACTTTGTGTTTTCCTTTTTGCCATGGAAAATCAGTTTTTAAATTGTTTTATTTTAACTTTATTTAACTAGGCAAGTCACTTTAAGAACAAATTCTTATAATTATTAGGTATCCTAGTAACTCGATACTGGTATCATGACAACCCTACTGGAAATCACCATGTTGCAGCTTTAGCTTGGGCTTAGTGAAGGGATGTTAAAGTCTCCAGGTCAGTAGGCTAGCTAGCCTAGCGCAGAGCACAGCACTGAATGCAGCCAAGCATAGCAGAGAAATCTCCACAGGTGCCATTGCGGAGATAGTGTAATGACTGTTTCTCGCATCGTTGGCTCCTTAATCGTGCTAAAGAGAGTAGCAGCGTGGATGCCTGTGCAATGCACTAGAGGTGCACACCACCACATAGTTACACTGTCTTCTATTCGACAGTGCCTTCACACTATTCACACACCTTGACATTTTCTACATTTTGTTGTGTTACAGCCTTAATTTAAAATGGATTACATTGTTGTTGTTTTTTGCCTACACACAATACCCCCTAATGTCAAAGTGGAATTATGTTTAAAAAATGTATACAAATTAATCAAAAATGAAGAGCTGAAATGTCTTGAGTCAATAAGTATTCAACCCCTTAGTTATGGCAGGCCTAAACAAGATCAGGAGTAATAATTTAAACAAGTCACATAACAAGTTGCATGAACTCACTCTGTGTACAATAATAGTGTTTAACATGATTTTTGAATGACGACCTCCTCTCTGTACCCCACACATACAATTATCTGTAAGGTCCCTCAGTCGAGCAGATTTAACCACAAAGACCAGGGAGGATTTCTAATGCTTCACAAAGAAGGGCACCTATTGGCAGATGGGTAAAAAAACAAAACAGACATTGAATATCCCTTAGAGGATGGTGAAGTTATGAATTACTCTTTGGATGGTGTATCAATACACCCAATCACTACAAAGATGCAGGTGTACTTCCTAACTCAGTTGCCGGGCAGTAGCAGTGCTTGGGTAAATTAACTGGGAAAACCAAGCCGAAAAACAATAGCCATGTTACAACCAGTCTTGTGATAATTGTGTTGTTTGCACTATGAACCTGTTAGTTCAAATGCCTTGCCACTGTGATTAATAGGCCTAAGGCCAAGACAATAAGACACAGTGGCAGAATAAATTCAACCGTTTCATCACAAAACTGGAGAGCAACATCTGTCCGGTGGAGTCAGCAAAGGATATTGCATGTAACAAACATTACCTACATTACCTACAGCATGGTCAATCAATTGAATGTTTCAGAACTTTTCGGACTACTAACCCACTATTGATTTAGAACACTGGAGAGTTTCCGCAAGTCGCAAAGAAAACAGGAGCTTCCACCACTATTCCAGCACCATTTCAACTTCAATATTTCAACATCTTTAAATCACCTCTGCTTAGTCTAATACAGTGACAACTAAAATATTCCAAAAACAATTTAGTCCAATCAATGTAAGCTAAATATAATGTGGCTGTCTATAGTACTGATTTGTGTTTGTGTGTTTGTGTGTGTGTCTGCATGTAGAAGAAAACTGTTGACTCACCCTACTTGTAGAGAAATGCCAATGCCATCCTCTTCTCTTTCATGTTGCAGTAAAGGTGGACTCTGTCGTACAGTACACGCTTTTAGTTTTTGTTGTCTTAGGCTACCTGGTTAAAATGCTTGCTCGCTAGCATAACTTCCTTTCATGAGCAACAATTAGCCAGTTAGTTAACATTAGTCTACTACATCTAGCTACATATTGAACTTCCATCCTCTCAGGCCAGAGGCACCATGTATGAATTTACGGTTGGATCAGAATCGTCGTTATAATACTTGGCCAGTACAGAGAATTAAGTAAAACCACAAGTCCAAATCCCTATCTCCATCCATGGCTAATTTAGGAAAGGGACAATTTTAGCTAGCTGCCTAGCCACCGGAGGACAACAACACAATGAGATGCAACAATTCAAGTTTATTTCTGTCAAATTACTTTTGGCTTGATGTGATGTGATTGTTGTGAATCCAAATCCAAGCTGGTTTCCATTGACACTTTTTTTGGTGCGCCAGGACCATTCACAGTTGAGCTCAATCAGTTTAGTGCTACGCTGATTGATGTTGGCTGTTATTGTATTGTTTTTATGAAGGGAGGCCAAATGGTTGATGGCTTCCCTTGCATTCAATACTACAGGTGGCAACAATATCATATTATTTTTGACCATACAGCATCAGAAAGATGGGCTATGCCTCCCGAGTAGCGCAGCGGTCTAAGTCACTGCATCACAGTGATACGGCGTCACTACATCCTGGTGTTCGATCCCAGGTTGTGTCACATCCGGTCATGACCGGGACTCCCATAGGGCGGTTCACAATTGGCCCAGCCTCATCCAGGTTAGGGGAAGGTTTAGCTGGGGGGGCTTTACTTGGCTCATCGCACTCTAGCGACTCCTTGTGGCGGGCTGGGCGCCTGCAGGCTGACCACGGTTGTAACTTGAACTGTGTTTCCTCCAACACGTTGGTGCAGCTGGCTTCCGGGTTAAGCGAGCAGGTGTTAAGAACTGTGGCTTAGCAAGTCATGTTTCAGAAGACGCATGACTTGACCTTCCCCTCTCCTGAGCGCATTGGGGAGTTGCAGGGATGAGACAAGATTGTAATTAGATCGTAATTGGATATCACAAAATTGGGGAGAATTTATTTATTTCAAAAGCTTGAAGACTTTTGAAAATAATAATGGGCAACTGTTGCACAATCCAGGTGTGGAAAGCTCTTTGAGACTTAGCCAGAAATACTCACAGCTGTAATCATTTGCAAAGGTGACTCTAACATATATTGACTCCTGAATACTTATCTAATCAAGATATATAAGTGTATGATTTTCATAAATGTTTTACAAATGTTAGAATTTCTAGATCGTTAAGAAAAAATTACAATTAAATCCATTTTAATCCCACTTTGTAACAACAAAATGTGGAAAAAGTCAAGGGGTGTAAATACTTTCTGAAGGGACTATATCAAGCTACAGTATCCAACTGTAGATTAGTACAGTGTTTCCCCACCCTGGTCCTCGAGTACCCCCAACAGTACACATTTTTATTGAAACGCTGGACAAGTACACCTGATTCAACTTGTCAACTAATCATCAAGCTCTCATTGAGCTGAATGAAGTGTGTTTGTCCAGGGCTACAACAAAAATGTGTGCTGTTGGGGGTACTGGAGGACCAGGGTTGGGAAACACTGATCTACAGTATGTCAAAAATACTTATAGTCAGTCAGTATCCCTGATAGGGGCTGTATTATGGAGTCATATTGGTTATATATGCTGTGGGTTTTCCAGCAGTGTGAAAGAGAGAGCAGGGGGAACATGAGTAATAGTTTTGATAATAGGTTCATGAGTGGAGAGTGGGAACATTGTCTAATGCTTGTCAAACGCAATCATGGCTGGCGTCTAGCAGGTGCTAGAACAGTATAATAATATTCACTTCACCTCAGAGAGATTAAAATTGGAAGGTAGGTAAAACCCCCTCTGGAACAGCTATGGATAGGTCCCAGACCAAGGTGATTTTATATTGCTATTATTCCATAAGACTATTATAGGAAATAAATGGCAATAATTTATGCCCTTTATTTACTAATTACAGGGAAAAGAGGTGTTGATATTATACTAATCTATTATCCACAGTAAGATATTGTTTTAATATGTTACAATCCCCAATAAATGTTTCCTTTGTCTTTCAGAATGAATCACTGTCTGTATCCATGGTTTTTGACACATTTCAACATCTCACACTTGTAAAGTTTCACATTTCTTAGCCTCAAAATCATTTTAAGAGAGGTATTTCTCTTCTGTCTCCTTTAAGGGCCTGCCAGCATACGACCAATGAAAAACCTCACTGCCATTGCTGGGCGGGACATGTATATCCACTGCCGCGTCATTGGCTACCCGTACTACTCCATCAAGTGGCACAAGGATGCCAACCTGCTCCCCTATAACCACCGGCAGCGGGCGTTTGAGAACAATGGCACGCTAAAGCTGTATGATGTACAGAAGGATGTGGATGAGGGAGAGTACACGTGTAGCGTGCTGGTCTCACCGTCTCTCTCCACCAGCCAAAGTGTGCACGTCAGTGTGAAAGGTAGAGTACGCACTCAAACCTGGTCTCATTCTGCCAGACTCAGTTAATAAACATATAACGCAGGGCTCCCCGACCTAGAGCTACAGTACCAGTCAAAAGTTTGGACACACCTACTCATTCCATTGTTTTAATAAATGTTTACTATTTACTACATTGTAGAATAATAGTGAAGACATCAAACTATGAAATAACACATGGAATCATGTAGTAACCAAAAAACTGTATATTTTATATTTGAGATTCTTCAAAGTAGCCACCCTTTGCCTTGATGTCAGCTTTGCAAACTCTTGGCATTCTCTCAACCAACTTCATGAGGTAGTTACCTGGAATGCATTTCAATTAACAGGTGTGCCTTGTTAAAAGATAATTTGTGGAATTTCTTTCCTTTATGCGTTTCAGTTGTGTTGTGACAAGGTAGGGGTGGTATACAGAAGATAAGAAGATAGCCCTATTTGGTAGAAGACGAAGTACATATTGTGGCTAGAACAGCTCAAATAAGCAAAGAGAAATGACAGTCCATTAAGACATGAAGGTCAGTCAATCCGGAAAATTTGCAGTGCAGTCGCAAAAACCATCAAGCGCTGTGATGAAACTGGCTTTCATGAGGACCGCCACAGGGAAGGAAGACCCAGAGTTACCTCTGCTGCAGAGGATAAGTTCATTAGAGTTAACTGCACCTCAGATTGCAGCCCAAATAAATGCTTCACAGAGTTCAAGTAACAGACACAAACTGCTGCAAGGAAACCACTACTAAAGGACACCAAAAAGAAGAAGAGACTTGCATGGGCCAAGCTCCTGAGTGGCACAGCGGTCTAAGGCACTGCGTTTCAGTGCTAGAGGCATCACTACAGACCCTGGTTTGATCCCGGACTGTGTCACATTTGGCTGTGATCGGGAGTCCCATAGGGCGGCACACAATTGACCCAGCGTCGTCTGGGTTAGGGGAGGGTTTGGCCGGGGTAAGCTGTCATTGTAAAATAAGAATTTGTTCTTAAAAAACAACAAAAAAACACGAGAAATGGACATTAGACCGGTGGAAATCTGTCTTTTTGGTCTGATGAATACAAATTTGAGATTTGTCGTGTCTTTGTGAGACGCAGAGTAGGTGAACAGATGATGTCCATATGTGTGGTTCCCACCGTGAAGCATGGAGGAGAAGTTATGATGGTGTGGGGGTGCTTTGCTGGTGACACTGTTGGTGATTTAAACGTTAACGAGTGTGCAAGGCGGGGGAAATCACGCTGGCTACGGCCTTAGACAAAGCTGGAAACACTGTCATTCCCACTCTGCCTAATTTGCCTCTCGGCTGCTTAGCATTCCGAGGCTGAGGAGAGGGAATCCCCAGGAGCCCATTATGCCTACTTTGTTGTGAATTAAATAAGCGCTGAAGTGCTGCTTATTCCAATGTTATTTTAAATCATTAATTCTCCAAAGCATCTGTTTCTCACGATGTCTACTGTGTCCCCAGAGAGAGAGAGGGAGAGGGAGAGCACATCCATGCTCATGCAGTCAGGCATATTCGTGTTATTTCAGTGAGAATTCTGCCTCCCCACAATGGGAAATATAATCAGTTTCTCTCTCTCACTTGCATCTCCACTGTGTTAAGCCATGCTATTAATAAGGTGATGGACTGAATATGATGATGGTTGATTAGGGAAATCTTTTCACAGGGGTTTCACAGGATGGTACCTGCTAAACTTACAATGGTGTATAAATAGAACTAACTGAGTTGAATCCTTTTAGAGACGTAAATAAATATGCTTGCCTTAACTCAACCCCTCTCTTTCTCCCGTAGTTCCTCCCACCATCCATCCCTTCGAGTTCCCACGTTTCTCCATCGGCCAGCGTGTGTTCATTCCGTGTGTGGTGATGTCAGGTGACCAGCCTGTCTTCATCACATGGCAGAAGGACGGTCAGCCAATCCCGGCCAGCCTGAGTGTAACCATCGACAACATAGACTTCACCAGCTCCCTGCGTATCTCCAACCTGTCTCTCCTGCACAATGGCAACTACACCTGCATTGCACGCAACCAGGCCGCCACCGTGGAACACCAGAGTCAGCTCATTGTCAGGGGTGAGGGAGGAGGGGAGGGAGAAAGGGGGGAGGTGGGCTGGGAGGGGGGGTGGAGAGGGGTGAATAGGGGAGAGAGGGAGGGTGGGGATGGGGAAAAGGGGCGAGAAGGCTTGACCCTACTCAAAGATATGAGTCTAGAAGGTATTTGGCAGTTTTGCAAGTATTTTGCTAGATACAACTCTCTTCATATGTTCCCCTACAGTTGGAGTGGATCCAAATCAACCTACCACTAGGCCTATGTTGGGTATAGCACAGGAAAACCTGCCAAACTATATGCTTAAAGAAAATATAACCCTAACATGCTGACCAGACTGCACGAACGCGTGCGAACGAGTGCGTCCACGTGCGCTATCTCACGCAAGTTGATTTTGTCCACCCACACCAGTAGCGATCAGGACACGCAGGTCGAAATATCAAAACAAACTCTGAACCAATTATATTCATTTGCTGTTGCTAGCTAATTTGTCCTGGGATATAAACATTGGGTTGTTATTTTACCTGAAATTCACAAGGTCCTCTACTCCGACAATTAATCCACAGATAAAACGGTAAAACCGAATTCGTTTCTTGTCATCTCTCCTCCTTCCTTCAAGCTGCTTCTTCTTCTTTGGACTTCATATGGCGGTTGGCAACCTACTGTGCGTTACCACAACTGACTGGAGTGTGGACCTCAGTTCATCTTTTAATCACCCATGTAGGTATATGCTCCTAAAAATCTATGAGGAGATGGCATTGGGTGTATGCTCCTAAAAAACAATGAGGATATTGAATATAATATAATAGAATAGAATAAAACTTTATTGTCCATCCAGGATGGACATTTTTCTTTGGCATCACCTTCATTAAAATAATCACATACATTCTCACATCATACACATTTAAACCAGTCAGTTCATCATGTTGCATACACTAAAAACATAGAAGACAGTAATACATTCATTTACAAACAACCACTGTCCCAACTGCACTAGATACAGTTGAAGTCGGAAGTTTACATACACTTAGGTTGGAATCATTAAACTTGTTTTAACCACTCCACACATTTCTTGTTAACAAACTATAGTCTTGGCAAGTCGGTTAGGACATTTACTTTGTGCATGATACAAGTAGTATTTCCAACAATTCTTTACAGACAGATTATTTCACTTCACACTTCATTCACTGTATCACAATTCCAGTGGGTCAGAAGATTACATACACTAAGTTGACTTTGTCTTTAAACAGCTTGGAAAATTCCAGAAAATTATGTCATGGCTTCAGAAGCTTCTGATAGACCTCCACAAGTCTGGTTCATCCTTGGAAGCAATTTCCAAATGCCTGAAGGTACCACGTTCATTTGTACAAACAATAGTACGCAAGTATAAACACCATGGGACCACGCAGCCGTCATACCGCTCAGGAAGGAGACACGTTCTGTCTCCTAGAGATGAACGTACTTTGGTGCGAAAAGTGCAAATCAATCCCAGAACAACAGCAAAGGACCTCATGAAGATGCTGGAGACAACAGATACAAAAGTATCTATATCCACAGTAAAACGAGTCCTATCGACATAACCTGAAAGTATGCTCAGCAAGGAAGAAGCCACTGCTCCAAAACCGACAAAAAAGCCAGACTACGGTTTGCAACTGCACATGAGGACAAAGATCGTACTTTTTGGAGAAATGTCCTCTCGTCTGACGAAACAATAATGGAACTTTTTGGCCATAATGACCATCGTTATGTTTGGAGGGAAAAGGGGGAGGCTTGCAAGCCGAAGAACACCATCCCAACCGTGAAGCACGGGGGTGGCAGCATCATGTTGTGGGGGTGCTTTGCTGCAGGAGGGACTGGTGCACTTCACAAACTAGATGGCATCATGATGAAAGAAAATTATGTGGCTATATTTAAGCAACATTTCAAGACATCAGTCAGGAAGTTAAAGCTTGTTCGCAAATGGGTCTTGCAAATGGACAATGACCCCCAGCACACTTCCAAAGTTGTGGCAAAATGGCTTAAGGACAACAAAGTCAAGGTATTGGAGTGGCCATCACAAAGCCCTGACCTCAATCCTGTAGAAAATTTGTGGGCAGAACTGAAAAAGCATCCGTGAGCAAGGAGGCCTACATACCTGACTCAGTTACACCAGCTCTGTCAGGAGGAATGGGCCAAAATTCACCCAATTTATTGTGGGAAGCTTGTGGAAGGCTACCTGAAACGTTTGACCCAAGTTAAACAATTTAAATTCAATGCTACCAAATACTAATTGAGTGCATGTAAACTTCTGACCCACTGGGAATGTGATGAAAGAAATAAAAGCTGAAAAAAATAATTATTTCTACTACTATTCTGTCAAATCACATTCTTAAAATAAAGTGGTGATCCTAACTGACCTAAAACAGGGAATTTTTACTAGGATTACATGTCAGGAATTGTGAAAAACTGAGTTTAAATGTATTTGGCTAAGGTGTATGTAAACTTTCAACGTCAACTGTATACCGATACAATTTACTTTGCATTTAGTAGTCCAACAGCACAAGGAACAAATTCATGTTTGAACATGTTCTTCTTGGTCATGGGCATTCTGAAGTGCCGGCCAGAGGGAAGCCTCTCAATCTGAGGGTGTAGAGGGTTGGAGGGGTTGCCAATGACAGCCAGTGCCTTCTTTTTGGTTGCCTTGTGGAACAGAATGTTCAAATGTGCCTGTGGTCGACCAATTACTCTGCTGGCTGTGTTTACTATTCTGGTCAGTTTGTTTTTGCTCCTCACGCTCAGATTACCATACCAGACTGTCATATTGAACGTGAGGATGCTCTCCACCAAGCTGCTGTACACCCTCTCCAGAATATCCTGGCTGACTCCAAACCCCTTTAAGGCAGGACTTGCAGCGCGTTAAGCGTCAGAAATAAAACCAAATTCTATTTTAGCACCTGGCTACGCAGACGCTCGCTGACGCGCACGAGCAGTGTGGGTGCAATGATTGAATAACATGTATGTGTAAATGTATTTGCAACACTCGATCACGCAACGCTTTTGCTCTGGTCAGCATGTAATCCAAATAGCAGCAATTACCATAATTATATTTTAATGTTGTGATGTGAGATGCCACTTATTCCACTACTGAAGGCTAATATGCATGGTTGGGGTTAATTCCATTTCAATTCCAGTCAATTCACAAAGGAAACTGAATTTCCAATTCTCTTCGATGCTTTTCAATGAGGAACACATTTGAATTTGAATTTTGTTTACTTTATGAATTGACTGGAATTGAAATGGAATGGACCCCAACCCTGCTAATATGCTAACCTACGTTATCATTGGCTCCTCTTGTTTTTCTTACACTTGGTGTGAAAATATATTTCTAATTTCCACTATTTAAGCCACAAGGTATTACAAACTCAAACTAAAACACCATAACAGTATAACCAGTGTTAATCCAGGCTGCATCACATCCGGCCGTGATTGAGAGTCCCATAGGGAGGTAGACAATTGGCCCAGCGTAATCCGGGTTTGCCCGGGGTAGGCCGTCATTGTAAATAAGAATTTGTTCTTAACTGACTTGCCTATTTAAATAAAGGTATACAATAATCAATTACCTTTTTTATGTTCCTCTCCTAACCAGTCCCTCCCAAATTTGTGGTGCAGCCCAAGGACCAGGATGGCATCTATGGGAAAGCTGTGATCCTCAACTGCTCTGCAGAGGGATACCCCGTCCCTACCATAGTGTGGAAGTATTCCAAAGGTAAATAGCACCACAATATACACTGAGTGCACAAAACATTAGGAACACTTTCCTAATATTGAGTTGCACCCCCTTTTGCCCTCAACAGCCTCAATTCGTCAGGGCATGGACTCTATAAGGTGTCAATGTGTACCATAGAGGCACATAAGTTAGTTAAAATAAAAACTAAAATAAATGGAGGAACTTATTCCAGAAAAATCTAATTTATAAATATTATACAAGTAAAGTGAACTGGATGGAATATCGGAAAAAATGCACCAAATAATTTTTTCATCTTCAACATAGAAAGGCTACCAAAAATTATTGACTGAAACTTGTTACAAATGACGGAGTCACCCATGATTCATCAAACCATATTTTGAAAGAGGAAGCAAAGTACTTAAAGCATATGTTTTAGTTTCAGTCTCCTCCGTCTCCACTAACCAAAGTTAATTGAATGGATTTTTTTCTATTAATAATGTACAATTAACAGCTGTGCAGAAAGACTCAAGTGAAGACCAAATTACCGAGGAGGAACTTCTTGATGCAATTAAAGCCTTTAAGTCCGGAAAATTCCAGGGCTGGATGGCATACCAGTGGAGGTTTCCAATATTTTTTTTTTTAAATACTCAGAGGACCGCATGTAGCACACCTATAAAAATGGTAGATTATCAGATACTCAACAAGAAGGCCTGATTTCATTATATATATTTTTTTTTTAACCTTTATTTAACTAGGCAAGTCAGTTAACAAATTCTTATTTTCAATGACAGCCTAGGAACAGTGGGTTAAACTGCTTTGTTCAGGGGCAGATTTTTACCTTGTCAGCTCAGGGATTCAATCTCTTCAATGCTCTACCACTAGTCTACCTGCCGCTATTACTGAAACAGTATCCAAGTGGTAAATATAAAGACCTAGTCTGTTGAAAAAAATGGAGTCCCCTTGCACTTCAGTGGTGTGATGCCAAAATTCAAGCAAAATGCATAGAATTAAAAAGGTATTGTTGGATATTATTCATCCTAATCAGACAGGTTTTTTACATGGATGATATATTGGAGATAATATAGGACAAGTACTGGAAACAATAGAACACTATGAACATCTGAGAAATCAGGCTTGGTATTCATAGCTGACTTTGAAAACGCTTTTGATTAAGTACGACTGGAATTGATATATATAAATGCCTGGAATATTTCAATTTTGGAGAATGTCTTATAAAATGGGTTAAAGTTATGTATAGTGACCCTATGTGTAAAATAGTAAATAATGGCTACTTTTCAGGAAGTTTTAAACTGTTAAGAGGAGTAAAACAAGGTTGTCCACTATCTGTGTATCTATTTATTATGGCCATGAAATGTTCGCTATTGAAATCAGTTCCAACAACAATATCAAGCACGAAATCCAGTACTTAAAAACAAAGGTGTCATTGTACACTGATAATTCATGTTTTCTTTTAAATCCACAACTTGGATCCCTCCACAACCTCTTAGAGGATGTAGATACTTTTTATAACCTCTCCAAATTGTGTTCTATATTACATATTGGATCTTTACAACTTTTACATTACCTTGTAGTTTACCAATAAAATGGTCTGGCGGTGATGTGGACATACTCGGTATACATATCCCAAAAGAAAGAAATTATCTCACTTCAATACATTTTAATAGAAAGTTAGCAAAAGTAGATAAGATCTTGCTACCATGGAAAGGTAAATATATATTTGTGGGGAAATCACCCTGATTAACTCTTTAGTCATATCCCAGTTTACGTATTTTCTTATGGTCTTGCCTACACCTGCCTACACCTGTTTTTTTAAATTAAATGAGCAAAAAATATTCCATTTTATTTGGAACAGCAAGCCAGACATAATTAAATGGGCCTATTTAAATAATGAATATGTATTCGGAGGGCAGAAATTATTAAATATTAAAGCATTACAACTCTCACTAAAGGCATCAGTCACAAAAGTTATACTTAAAACTGGTTCTATACAGATTAGTAAAACTGTCTCACCCCATGTTCAAGAATGGCCTTTTTCCCTTTATTCAGATTACAACCTCTCACTTTCGGTTATTTGAAAATGAAATCATCTCCAAAATATTTATATTTTTAACTTCTTTGTGATAGGGGCAGCATTTTCACTTTTGGATGAATTGCGTGCCCATAGTGAACTGCCACCTACTCTGTCCCAGATGCTAATATATGCATATCATTATTACTATTGGATATAAAACACTCTGAAGTTTCTAAAACTGTTTGAATGATGTCTGTGAGTATAACAGAACGCATATGGCAGGCAAAAACCTGAGAAATATTCCAAACAGGAAGTGAGAATTCTGAGGCTGGTCGATGTTCAACTCATCGCCTTTTCAATTCCCTGTAAGATATGGATCTGTTTGCACTTCCTACGCCTTCCACTAGATGTCAACAGTCTGTAGAACGTGGAATGAAGCCTCTAGTGTGATGTGGGGCCGGATGGGAGGTGTTTCAGTCAGTGGTCTGGCAGAATGCCAGTTCCTGGTCATGCGCATTCCACATGATATCGCCTTGCGTTACATTTCTTCTAGAGACACAAAGGAATTCTCCGGTTGGAACGTTATTGGATAGTTATGATAACAACATCCTGAAGATTGATTCTCTACTTAGTTTGACCAGTTTTTTGACCTGTTATATAACTTTTTGAAGTTTTTGTCCGAGTTCGCCTGCATCTGCGCGAGCGTTTGGACATGTGCACTAAACATGCTAGCAAAAGTAGCTACTTAGACATAAGTAATGGACATTATCGAACTAAACAACGATTTATTGTGGAACTAGGATTCCTGGCATTGCATTCTGATGAAGATAGGTAAGGGAATATTTATGATGTAATTTTGTATTTCCCCCTTTTCTCCCCAATTTCGTGGTATCCAATTGTTAGTAATTACTATCTTGTCTCGTCGCTACAACTCCCGTACGTGCTCGGGAGAGACGAAGGTCGAAAGCCATGCGTCCTCCGAAACACAACCCAACCAAGCCGCACTGCTTCTTAACACAGCGCGCCTCCAACCCAGAAGCCAGCCACACCAATGTGTCGGAGGAAACACCGTGCACCTGGCTACCTTGGTTAGTGCGCACTGCGCCCAGCCCGCCACAGGAGTCGCTGGTGCGCGATGAGACAAGGATATCCCTACCAGCCAAACCCTCCCTAACCCGGACGACGCTAGGTCAATTGTGCGTCGCCCCACGGACCTCCCGGTCGCGGCCGGCTGCGAAAGAGCCTGGGCGCGAACCCAGAGTCTCTGGTGGCACAGCTAGCGCTGCGATGCAGTGCCCTAGACCACTGTGCCACCCGGGAGGCCCCTTAATTTCATATTTCTGTTGACTCCAACATGGTGGAGAAATTTTGTTAAATCTGAGCGCCGTCTCAGATTATTGCATGGTGTGCTTTTTACTAAAGTTTTTAAAAAATCTGACACAGCGGTTGCATTAAGAACAAGTGTATCTTTAATTATATGTAAAACATGTATCTTTCATCAAAGTTTATGATGAGTATTTCTGTTATTTGACGTGGCTCTCTGTAATTACTCCGGATATTTTGGCGGCATTTAAGAACATGGCGCCAATGTAAACCGAGATTTGTGGATATAAATATGCACATTATCGAACAAAACATAAATGCATTGCGTAACATGATGTCCTATGAGTGTCATCTGAGGATTATCAAAGGTTAGTGATTAATTTTATCTCTATTTCTGCTTTTGTGTGACTCTCTTTGGCTGGGAAAAATGGCTGTGTGTTTTTTGGATTTGGTGGTGTGTTTTCGCTGTAAAACATTTAAAAAATCAGACACAATGGGTAGATTAACAAGATGTTTATCTTTCATTTGCTGTATTGGACTTGTTAATGTGTGAAAGTTACATATTTCTAAAATATTTTTGAATTTCTCGCGCTGCCTTTTCAGTGGAATGTTGGGGTGGGTTCCGCTAGCGGAACGTGTGTCCTAGAAAGGTTAATTGCCTACCGTCTGTAAGTTGATAGTGTCTTAACGACCGTTCCACAGGTGCATGTTCATTAATTGTTTATGGTTCATTGAACAAGCATGGGAAACAGTGTTTAAACCCTTTACAATGAAGATCTGTGAAGTTATTTTGATTTTTACGAATTATCTTTGAAAGACAGGGTTCTGAAAAAGGGACGTTTCTTTTTTTGCTGAGTTTAGGACTAGCGGAGTAATGTCAGACATGCAGCTAACAAAAATACAGTTAATTCGGAAAGTTTTCAAACCCCTTGACTTTTTCCACATTTTGTTACGTTACAGCCTTATTCTAAAATAGATTAAAACAAATTTTTCTCTCCTTAATCTACACACAGTACCCAGTGGGAGCTGACAAAGCAAAAACAGGTTTTTAGAAATTCTTGCAAAAAAATGGAAATATCACATTTACATAAGAATACCTAGACCCTTTACTCAGTACTTTGTTGAAGCACCTTTGGCAGTAATTTCAGCCTCGAGTCAAGTCTTCTTGGGTTTGACGCTACAAGCTTGGCGCACCTGTATTTGGGTAGTTTCTCCCATTCTTCTCTGCAGATCCTCTCAAGCTCTGTCAGTTTAGATGGGGAGCGTCGCTGAACAGCTATTTTCAGGTCTCCAGGGTTCAAGTCTGGGCTCTGGCTGGGCCACTCAAGGACTTTCATGATTGAGGAGAACAGAGTTATTTTGTAACTGTGCATCTTTCATTTCTACTCCTCTGACTATCTTGCTGATACACAACATTGTTCTACGGGCAAGCTTTTTTATTATAGATCATTCGTTTATGAGAGCCAACACAGTGTCCACAGCCTTGAGGTTGAATGGTGAAAGCGCAGCACTGTACTGTAAGTCTAAACCAACAGTAAGAGAAAGGAAAGCAACAGCTTCTCACATTACGATAACAGAGTAAAAGGAAATGTACTGTAATGTTTGTTGATGCAAAACATCCATCCATTATGTAGTAATTTCTCGTAATTTCATCATAAACAATGCAATGGGTGTTATTAAAACATCTTACACCTCCCCTTCCTCCTCTCCCTCCATCCACCCCTCCCCTTTCTCCTCTCTCTCCCTCATCCACCTCTCCCTTTCTCTCTCTCCCTCCCCAGGTGCAGGGGTTCCCCAGTTCCAGCCTATAGCCCTGAACTCAGGCTTCCGTATCCAGGTGCTGGTCAACGGCTCTCTGCTAATCAAACACGTGCTGGAGGAGGACAGTGGCTACTACTTGTGTAAGGTCAGCAATGACGTGGGAGCTGACGTCAGCAAGTCCATGTACCTCAACGTCAAAAGTAAGTCAATGAAGACCCCCATCTTTCATGGCTTTATACATGGATCTCAGTGTCAAATGGAAAACCCCCTCTTTATCCTGGAATGTCTGTGTTCTCCAATGTCCATTTTTTAAAGCTCAGTGATAAAAGTAAGACCTCTCTTCTTGAAAGGATCATGTACTGCAAGTTCCACAGAGCGACCCATGGGGAAGCAGTAGGATACATGTTGGCCCCCATTAGAGACATTCATAGCAGTCATTTTGTGGAGTCTTTTTGTTGTTGAGTCATGTTACTGTTCTGTGCTGGAGTGAGTGTCTCTGTGTTGGAATAAAGTGTTATAGGGATGTCAAAGATCCACATTTCAGCCCTGTATGGATGTACAGCGGTTTTTAGCTGGTCATCTTTCCCTGTATTTACAGTGAAGTGATCCAGTAAAGTGCTGCGTGGTGGTGTTAAATGGCTGAAGGTTAAGTTGACTGAAGTCACTGTGCTCTGTGACAGAGAAGCCACCAGTGTGGTGCCACCACCACCACGGCCCTGTGTCATTCTGCCTGAACACATCCCACAAAAGCAACCATGCAATGTCGCCGGTCTCCATCGCTCTCTTTCTCTCTGAGAAACACAGGCGTTTATCCGCTGAGTGGCCATGGACTTAGCTCCCCTCCATTAGGCTCTGAACTCTATATGCAGGCAGAGGCTACCATGTGGAAAAGAGGGCTGGGGGAGGGATGGGCTACCAGTCTATCTCCCTCCCTTTTCTTCCCTTCTCTCTCTTCTCCCCCTCCCTAGGCTGCTTTTCTGTATGTCTGGCTTCCTCTCCTCCTTTTCCTCCTCCTCCTCTTCTGCTTCCTATTTTGCTCAGTCTTCCCTTTCTGTATTTCTCTCTCTGTCTTTATTTGTGTGTAATATTTAACTGTATTTCATTTCTGATGCAATATGATTTCCCCTCCCCTGTCTGTCTGTATCTATCTATCTCTCCTCCCTCCTTCCCTCCCCTCCATCTCCCATCATTGTATGTCTCCCAGTTTAACCACTGGGATTTGATTGGTAGTGACATGATGGGGAGTTGTGCCCATCACCCCCCTCTAGAGCCAGTTCCATCCCCCTAATCACACACACATATACCCAAACACAAACACACACACACAGGTCCATTGATTTGATGTTTTCAGTCTCTTCAGACATGGTTCCCAATCTTATGTTAACTCTACAATTAGATGTGGCATTATTTCTTACGATGCAATGTAGTTATACAACCTAGATGACATGCACTGTACCATATTCTTGTGCTTCAAGTGAAATGAAAGCAGTTTTATTTGACAACTAATCAAAAGCGGGATCCCTCCAAGCGTTCCTCACTTTCAGTCTGCTGCTCCCACATGCATACCGCATTATACTATACGTTCTCACTGTAGATTTTCCCAATAGAAACACTGCCCTCTTCAGGTGAAAAAAAGTAAACTGTAGGAAATTGAGGCTAGACTATTGTTTTCATCTTGTCTGTTGAAGGATTTCCACTTTTGATGTTGATGGTGAATAGACTGTATAAACTGCATAGATTTACCCAAAGTTGTTGGGTAAATCAGGCTCTTAGTGTGTCTTAGAGGTATGTGTTGTAAGTGTGCGTACCAGTCAAAAGTTTGGACACCTACTCATTCAAGGTTTTTCTTTATTTGTTTTATTATTTTCTACATTGTAGAATAATAGTGAAGACATCAACACTATGAAATAACACATATGGAATTACGTAGTAATCAAAAAAAAGTGTTAAACAAATCAAAATATATTTTATATATGAGATACTTCAAAGTAGCCACCCTTTGCCTTGATGACAGCTTTGCACACTCTTGGCATTCTCTCAACCAGCTTCATGAGGAATGCTTTTCCAACTGTCTTGAAGGAGTTCATATATATGCTGAGCACCTGTTGTCTGCTTTTCCTTCACTCTGTAGTCCGACTCCTCCCAAATCATCTCAGTTGGGTTGAGGTCGTGTGATTGTGGAGGCCAGGTCATCTGATGCAGCACCATCACTCTCGTTCTCGGTCAAATAGCCCTTACATCTCAAATATTTCATGTGTTATTTCATAGTTTTGAAGTGTTCACTATTATTCTACAGTGTAGAAAAGAGTAAAAATAAAGAAAAACCCTGCAATGAGTAGGTGTGTCCAAACTTTTGACTGGTACTGTATGTGTGCATGGTTTGTGTACATGTGTGTCCTTGTGAGTGTGTGTGTCTGTACGCGCGTGCATGTGCGATGTTCCGCTGCACACATTAAGGCACTTACGTTATATATAAAACAAAAGATAAAACAGTACATCATATAACGTTATTACACCACTACATGTCTAGAATACAAATTATAAACTGGGTGTTTCGAGCGCTGAATGCTGATTGCCTGAAAGCCGTGGTATATCAGATTTATTTTTACTGCTCTAATTATGTTGGTAACCAGTTTATGATAGCAAAAGGCACCTTGGGGGTTTTGTGATATATTTGGCCAATATACCACGGCTAAGGGCTGTGTACAGGCACTCCGCATTGCGTCATGCTGAAGAACAGCCTTTAGCCATGGTATATTGGCCATATACGACACCCCCCAGGCCTTATTGCTTAAATGTATAATGCCACCATACAACAATATTACAATGTGCATGTTTGTACAGTACATGTGCTAGCTCTTGTGTGTGAATACGTTTGTCTGTACAATTGTGAGTGTCTGTTCACTATTCCCGCTGTTCCATAAGGTATATTTCTACCAGTTTTTTATCTGATTCTACTGCTTGCATCAGTTATCTGATGTGGAATAGAGTTCCATGTAGTCATGGCTCTATGTAGTACTGTGCGTCTCCCATGGTCTGTTCTGGACTTGGGGACTGTGAAGAGACCTCTGGTGGCATGTCTTGTGGGGTATGCATGGGTGTCCGAGCTGTGTGCTAGTAGGTTAAACAGACAGCTTGGTACATTCAGCTTGTCAACACTTCTTACAAAAACAAGTAGTGATGAAGTCAATCTCTCTTCCACTTTGAGCCATTAGAGATTGACATGCATATCATGGTCATCTCTGTATCCCGTTGCAAGACCCACTGGTTGATGCTTATTTATAAAACCCTGTTAGGCCTCACTCCCCCCTATCTGAGATATCTACTGCAGCCCTCATCCTCCACATACAACACCCGTTCTGCCAGTCACATTCTGTGAAAGGTCCCCACAGCACACACATCCCTGGGTCTCTTGTCTTTTCAGTTCGCTGCAGCTAGCGACTGGAACGAGCTGCAACAAACACTCAAACTGGACAGTTATCTCAATCTCTTCATTCAAAGACTCAATCATGGACACTATTGCTGACAGTTGTGGCTGCTTTGCGTGATGTACTGTTGTCTCTACCTTCTTGCCCTTTGTGCTGTTGTCTGAACCCAATAATGTTTGTACCCTGTGCTGCTGCCATGTTGTGCTGTCATGTGTTGCTGCCATGCTATGTTGTTGTCTTAGGTTTCTCTTTATGTAGTGTTGTGTTGTCTCTCTTGTCGTGATGTGTGTTTTGTCCAATATTTTTATTTTATTTATTTAAAATGTTTAATCCCAGCCCCCGTCCATGCAGGAGGGATTTTGCCTTTTGGTAGGCCGTCATTGTAAATAAGAATTTGTTCATAACTGACTTACCTAGTTAAATAAAGGTTCAATAAAAACATCATTAATGTTAGCTCCTCGTGTACTTTTAAGGGCAAGCCGTGCTGCCCTGTTCTGAGCCAATTGTAATTTTCCTAAATCCCTCTTTGTGGTACATGCCCACACCACTAGGGCAGAAGGCGCCGGAACCTCTGTATCCAGGGCAGCAAAGCCATTTCTGGTCTGTGTCCGGTCCGGGCTTAACATCTCCAAGGAGGCCCTCTTTGCCAGTTTTCTTCGACTTCCACAGCGAGTGACATATAGTATCTCCATGATACATGATGAGTGACATATCTCCATGGCTGGTTGGTTGGGTCGAGAACAGGAACATCCCCCATCATCCAAGAGCATCCTGCTAGCTCCGTTCTCCAGAGAAGGGGAAGGCCCCTCCGGGGAGGGATCCCTGCACAGTACTGACCAGTTGGCTGTGGAGAGCCGACACTGGGGCGACACTTCCACCAGACCAGAACGGCGTCCTGCTACTGGGGTAGAAGAAAAAGAAAAAGTAGACAGGCGTGGATTCCCAAGTAGCTTGTGTAGGTTCACTACTTGTTTTCTAAGAGTAGCCACTTCGACCCTGTAGTCCTCTGCAAGCAAACAGTTGCTGCGTTGAAAGTCAGGACGGTCCACATTGTTCCGGAATAAAGGAAAATAAACACAGCTCCTGCAGCGTTGAAAATGTTCCATAGCGACCTCCATTTGAGACTGCCGAGCCAGTCTCTCTGACTCAG
This sequence comes from Salvelinus fontinalis, assembly GCF_029448725.1. Taxonomy (NCBI): domain Eukaryota; kingdom Metazoa; phylum Chordata; class Actinopteri; order Salmoniformes; family Salmonidae; genus Salvelinus; species Salvelinus fontinalis. The sequence goes on from NC_074677.1 coordinate 32,938,712, forward strand.
TCGCTCATATAATACACTTACTCAAACACACACACACAATACATGTACCAGGACACGTACACTTACAAACACACAAACACACACACAATACATATACCAGGACACGTACACTTACCAACACACAAACACACTCATATGGATGCACACCCCGATAAACACAATTATATGTACTTACCGTAGCTAAAACCTTATGTCTAGACACACACAGCAGAGTACCCACAGCAGTAGTCGATTTTCATCCCCGTGTAAATTGTTTGGACATAGGCTGCTTTGAGTGTTTTCACACACACACACACACACACACACACACACACACACACACACACACACACACACACACACACACACACACACACACACACACACACACACACACACACACACACACACACACTACAGAGGGACATTAATAACAGTGTGTGTGTGTGTGTGTGTGTGTGTGTGTGTGTGTGTGTGTGTGTGTGTGTGTGTGTGTGTGTGTGTGTGTGTGTGTGTGTGTGTGTGTGTGTGTGTGTGTGTGTGTGTGTGTGTGTGTGTGTGTCTGTGTGTGTGTGTGTGTGTGTGTGTGTCTGTTTGTGTGTGTGTGTGTGTGTGTGTGTCTGTTTGTGAGCCTGTGTGTCAGTGTTCTCCCTCAGCTGAGCTCAGCTCCCGGAGTGTCAGGTTCAGGTTGTTGTTTTGATCGTTGTGCAGGTGGTCGTGTGGTCAGGGTGTTGGTTGTGTCTGGCCCTCCTGCTCTCTGGAATCTGAGCCTCCCTGGGAGCCTTGTTCCCTGGTCTCCTGTGGATCAGTGCATTTGTGCCAGACGAGACCCTCATTAACCCACTGAACCTGTCCTCTTCTGAGCAGGTGTAATGTTACATACTGTACACACACCAGACTGTGTCCTCCTCTTCATAGACAGTAAACATGCAGCAGACTACTGTAGCATGCAGTACACTCTGCGCTGTGCTGGTGTGTGTTATTTATCCAGGCTATACGACACCACTGCTGCTGGAGAAGCTGCTGCCACTTACAGCAACACTGGAACTGAATGGCTGTAAAGTGGTCAGGTGATGTACAGTACTGGATGAGCTCCTGGCTGGATTACGCCGCTCACAAGTTTACCTGGTTGTATTTCTGGAAAAGACACTAATAGGCAGGCAGGCACACACACACACACACACACGCACACGCACACACACACACACACACACACACACACACACACACACACACACACACACACACACACACACACACACACACACACACACACACACACACACACACACACACACACACAGGCCATTACTGAAGAATCATGGTCCTCTCAAGCTGCTACTGTAATTCAGTGGTTTCGACAGATTCCATTCGGCCAGGCTATTGTGGCGGACCCACAGGGAAATTAATTGCAGCTATTGTGATGTCGTAGTGAAACACTTTTATTGTGATTAGTGTCTGTGCATAGGCTAATGCCTAACCATAATACACCATGCATCCTCGTATATGAACGATGTCACAGACACCCACAGTCAGCAGAAATTGCTTATGTCGCAATAGCAGTATTTTCACAGCTTTGTGCGTGTGCGTGTATGCGTGTGCGTGTGTGTGTGTGTGTGTGTGTACCGTATACCTACCTCCACTGATGCAATCGACTGGATGCATCACTAATCCAGAGTAGGTTTATTCTATCAGAGTGTGTCAACAGCCACTCTCAGTGCCAATTAGGATCAATTAAGAGCATTACACTCATAACGCACCGAGACACAATGATGAGAGCACGCAGATAATGAGACTTAACTGGAGAAAAACAGCGTTGTCACCTGGTCACCAAGCTCCCAATCACCCAATCACCCAATCAGACCGCTTCCCTCAGACTGAAGTAAGAATTATTCTCTCTCTCACTCTCGCTTTCTTTCTCTCATTCCTTCCCTTGTTTCAGCCCTCCAACTACCCACACAAAGCAGCCTGTCTGCAGCCATATACTCAGCATCATGCTCAATGTCCAACCCAATTGTGCAGCTAAGGGAATTATTTTGGTGCAGTGAGTGGAGCTAGCACCCAGTGAACCAGTCAAATCTGTGCCATCACTGCCCTTCCCCCTACCTATCCACTCTACACACACACACACACACACACACACACACACACACACACACACACACACACACACACACACACACACACACACACACACACACACACACACACAATGCCCCAGGGGCAGTGGGCTCCTGTAGGGAGTGATCTTGTCTTGTTCTCGTCTCACACCCATGGCCCAGTCATCTAACCAGCGCACCCTGTGGCCTACATTCCACAGCCAGACACTCACTCTGGTGGGGTAAACGGAGCCTGATGCCTGCGGCTATCTATTCGACCTGGAATCTACAGTCATAACTTAATGTTACTGTTAGATGTCCATGCTGGGTAGATATGGATATGATTAAATGTACTGCATGTGGAAGGTACAGCGGTGTCATAAAAAAACAAAAAGGTTGGTAGGAGACAGGAAGTTTTGTCTGTTTCAACAGACTGAATAAGATGGTGGACAAGTAGGTCTACTGACAGTTGTGGCTGCTTCGCGTGATGTACTGTACTCTCTAGCTTCTTGCCCTTTGTGCTGTTGTCTGTGCCCAATAATGTTTGTACCATGTTTTGTGCTGCTACCATGTTGTGCTGCTGCCATGTTGTGTTGCTACCATGTTGTTGGCATGTTGTGTCGCTACCATGCTGTGTTTCCATGTGTTGCTGCCATGCTATGTTGTTGTTTTAGGTCTCTCTTTATGTAGTGTTGTGGTGTCTCTCTTGTCGTGATGTGTGTTTTGTCCTATATTTGTATTTGATTTTTAATTTTTAATCCCAGCCCCGGTCCCCGCAGGAGGCCTTTTGGCTTTTGGTAGGCCGTCATTGTAAATAAGAATTTGTTCTTAACTGACATGCCTAGTTAAATAAAGGTTAAATAATTTAAAACAAATAAAATAAAAAAGTTGGTAGGAGACGGGAAGTTTTGTTGTCTGTTTCAACTGACTGCATAAGATGGTAGACATGTAGGCCTACTGTATATTTCACATATGGCATAAGTATGTTAGATTTAGAGTCAGGTCCATAATTATTGTCACCCTTGATAATGATAAGAAAAAAAGACAATCAAACAAATAATAGTACAAATACTGTGCTTATATTATTTCATACTATTACAATTTCTCAGAGAAAGAGATTTTGTTTAACAAGTAATACAAAAAAATACAAAAAAGATAGAGGTCAAAATTACTAGCCAAAAACAGGGTTACCTCTACCACAAGGTTGACACTTGGCCACAAGTAGATATTCCAGCAAGACAATAACCCCAAGCACTAATCAAATTCCATTTTTAATGGCCATCTCAGTCTCCAGACTTGAACCACATTGAAAACCTGTGGTTTGAATTGAAGAGGGCAGTCCATAAGCCCAGACGAAGGCTATCAAGGATCTGGAAAGATTCTGTATGGAGGAATGGTCTAAGATACTGTAGCTCCCAACGTTTTTTCCAGTCTCATAAAACATTTTAGAAAAAGGCTCAGTGTCGTTATCCTTGCAAAGGGAGAGTGCTGGAGTATTGAAAACAAGTATGCTAATACTTTTGACTCCTATCTTTTTTTAGATGTTTTTTATTAATTGATAATAACAAATAAAAAAATCTACTTTCTTTATCTGAGCAATTGTATTACTATAAAATAATATAATTTCCCTTTTTTTTAAGCATACAATATAGCTCAATATTTGTATTATTTTGTTAATACGGTCTTTTTTTTGCTCATCTGTATCAAGGGTGCCAATAATTATGGACCTGAATGTATATAAGCCTGGCTGGTAAGACAACCTGAAGCAATATTATTAATGAATCATGTAGTAACCAAAAAAAGTGTTAAACAAATCAAAATATATTTTATATTTTAGACTCTTCAAAGTAGCCAATCTTAGCCTTTGTAATGAACACGATGGGAGACAGAGAGTTGGTTTCAAGTGCAGGGCGCAGCAGGTGTTTATTTGTAAAGGACCACAGGAAGAGGCAGGTAGCTGGGTCCAGGGGTAGGCAGAAGGTCATACACAGGGGGTCCAAAAAGGCAACAGTGCAGGCAGGAAAAAGGCTAGTAATGTTGTCCAGGAGATCAGGCAATAGGTTGATAACAGGAAATCAGGCAGGCAGGTACAGGCAGGGAATAGGCAAAAGGCGTCGTTAGTGAGGCAGGCAAAAACTATGATACACGGGAAAAACAGAGCTCCGAATATACAGTTGAAGTCGGAACACAGGTTGGAGTCATTAAAACTCGTTTTTCAACCACTCCACAAATGTCTTTGTAACAAACTATAGTTTTGTTAGAGTCGGTTAGGACATCAACTTTGTGCAAACACAACCCAACCAAGCCGCACTGCTTCTTAAAACAGCGCTCATCCAACCCAGAAGCCAGTCGCACCAATATGTCAGAGGAAACACTGTACACCTAGCGACCTGGTCAGCGTGCACTGCGCCCGGCCCGCCACAGGAGTTGCTAGTGTGCGATGAGACTAGCCCTCCCTAACCCGGACGACGCTGGGCCAATTGTGCACCGCCCCATGGGACTCCCGGTCGCGGCCGGCTGCGACAGAGCCTGGGCTCGAACCCAGGGTCTCTGGTGGCACAGCTAGCACTGCGATGGCTGGGGGCGTTATTTTCACGTTCGGATGAAAAGTGTGCCCAGAGTAAACTGCCTGCTACTCAGGCCCAGAAGCTAAGATATGCATATTATTAGATTTGGATAGAAAACACTCTGAAGTTTCTAAAACGGTTTGAATGATGTCTGTGAGTATAACATAACTCATATGGCAGACAAAAACCTGAGAAAAAATCCAACCAGGAAGTGGGAAATCTGAGGTTTGTAGGTTTTCAAGTCTTTGCCTATCCAAGATAGTGTAAATTTGGTCCGATTTCACTTTCTAAGGCTTCCACTAGATGTCAACAGTCTTTAGAACCTTGTTTCAGGCTTCTACTGTGAAGGGGGAGCGAATAAGAGCTGTTTGACGAAGGAGTCTGGCAGAATGCCATGAGCTAAGTCAGGCGCGCGGCCGTGAGAGCGAGCTCTGTTCCTTTGCATTCCTAAGACAAAGAAATTGTACAGTTGAAACATTATTGAAGATTTATGAAAAAAACATCCTAAAGATTGATTCTATACATCGTTTGACATGTTTCTACGAACTGTAATAGACATTTTTTGACTTTTTGTCTGGACTTAGTGCTCGCGCGTTGTGCATTTGGATTACTAGACTAAACGTGCGAACGGAAAGGAGGTATTTGGACATAAATTATGGACTTTATCGAACAAAACAAACATTTATTATGGAACTGGAATTCCTGGAAGTGCATTCCGATGAAGATCATCAAAGGTGAATATTTATAATGCTATTTCTGACTTTTGTTGACTCCACAGCATGGCAGGTATCTGTATGGCTTGTTTTGGTGCCTGAGCGCTGTAGATTATTGCATGGTGTGCTTTTGCCATAAAGCTTTTTTGAAATCTGACACAGCGGTTGCATTAAGAAGAAGTATATCTTTCATTCCATGCATAACACTTGTATTTTCATCAACATTTATGATGAATATTCCTGGAAATTGATGTGGCTCTCTACAAAATCACCGAATGTTTTGGAGGCAAAACATTACTGAACATAACACGCCAATGTAAACTGAGATTTTTGGATATAAATATGAACTTTATCGAACAAAACATACATGTATTGTGTAACATGAAGTCCTATGAGTGTCATCTGATGGAGATCATCAAAGGTTAGTGATTCATTATATCTCTATTTCTTATTTTTGTGACTCCTCTAATTGGCTGGAAAATGGCTGTGTTTTTCTGTGACTAGGCGCTGACCTAACATAATCAGATGGTGTGCTTTTGTCGTAAAGCCTTTTTGAAATCGTACACTGTGGTGGGATTAACAACAAGTTTATCTTTAAAATGGTGTATAATACTTGTATGTTTGAGGAATTTTAATTATGAGATTTCTGTTGTTTGAATTTGGCGCCCTGCACTTTCACTGGCTGTTGTCAAATCGATCCCGTTAACGGGATTTCAGCCTTAAGAAGGGGGCAGTATTCGGAAGTTTGGATGACTGACATGCCCAAAGTAAACTGGATATGGATATGCATATAGCATTTGATAGAAAACACTCTGAAGTTTCTAAAACTGTTAAAATAATGTCTGTGAGTATAACAGAACTGATATGGCAGGCGAAAACCCGAGGAGAATCTATCCAGAATTTTTTGTTGTTGTTGAGGTCACAGGCCATTTCAATGCTAGTCTATGGGATATTCAAAATAATTCCTCCCAGATTGCAGTTCCTATGGCTTCCACTAGATATCAACAGTCTTTTGAAAGGGTTTCAGGCTTGTTTTTTGAAAAATGAGCAAGTAGTTGTAGTTTTCAAAGTGTCCCTCAGTAGGACTCTAGGCTTGTGGCGCGTGTGAATGAGGGCACGCACTTCGTTATTTATCTCTGGTATTGAACATACTACATTCCATCTTAAATTTTATCGTTTTTTTACATTTCAGGGTACCCGAGGATTGATTGAAAATGTTGTGACTTGTTTGGACGAAGTTTACCGGTAACTTTTGGGATTCCTTTGTCTGCATGTTGAACAAGTGGAACGGTGGATTACTGAATCAAATGCGCCAACTAAACAGACTTTTTGGGGATATAAAGGACTTTATTGAACAAAACGACCCTTTGTTGTATAGCTGGGACCCTTGGGATTGCAAACAAAGGAAGATCTTCAAAGGTAAGTGATTTATTTTATCGCTATTTCTGATTTTTGTGACGCCTCTGCTGGTTTAAAAAATGTTTTTAATGCTGGTTGTATGCGCAGCGCTGTCCTCAGATAATCTCATGGTATGCTTTCGCTGTAAAGCCTTTTTGAAATCAGACAACGCGTTTGGTTTAACAAGAAGTTAATCTTTTAAACGATGTAAGACACTTGTATTTTCATGAATGTTTAATATTATGATTTTTGTATTTTGAATTTTGCACTCTGCAATTTCACCGGATGTTGTCGTGGTGGGACGCTAGTCCAAACACCAGAAAATGATTTCATTGCTTTAGAAGCTTCTGATAGGCTAATTGACATCATTTGAGTCAATTGGAGGTGTACCTGTAGATGTATTTCAAGGCCTACCTTCAAACTCAGTGCCTCTTTGCTTGACGTCATGGGAAAATCTAAAGAAATCAGCCAAGACCTGAGAAAAAAATTGTAGACCTCCACAAGTCTGGTTCATCCTTGGGAGCAATTTCCAAATGCCTGAAGGTACCATGTTCATCGGTACAAACAATAGTACACAAGTATAAACACCATGGGACCTCGCAGACATCATACGGCTCAGGAAAGAGACGCACGCTTTCTGTCTCCTAGAGATGAATGTACTTTGGTGCAAAAAGTGCAAATCAATCCCAGAACAATAGCAAAGGACCGTGTGAAGATGCTGGAGGAAACAGGTGCAAAAGTATCTATATCCACAGTAAAACGAGTCCTATATCGACATAACCTGAAAGTCCGCTCAGCAAGGAAGAAGCCACTGCTTCAAAACAACCATAAAAAAGCCAGACTACAGTTTGCAACTGCACATGGGAACAAAGATGGAACTTTTTGGAGAAATGTCCTCTGGTCTGATGAAACAAAAATAGAACTGTTTGGCCATAATGACCATCGTTATGTTTGGAGGAAAAAGGGGGAGGCTTGCAAGCCGAAGAACACCATCCCAACTGTGAAGCACGGGGGTGGCAGCATCATGTTGTGGGGGTGTTTTTCTGCAGGAGGGACTGGTGCACTTCACAAACTAGATGGCATCATGAGGAAAGAAAATTATGTGGATATATTTAAGCAACATCTCAATACATCAGTCAGGAAGTTAAAGCTTGTTCGCAAATGGGTCTTCCAAATGAACAATAACCCCAAACATACTTCCAAAGTTGTGGCTAAATGGCTTAAGGACAACAAAGTCAAAGTATTGGAGTGGCCATCACAAAGCCCTGACCTCAATCCTATAGAAGATTTGTGGGCAGAACTGAAAAAGCGTGTGCGAGCAAGGAGGCCTAGAAACCTGACTCAGTTACACCAGCTCTGTCAGGAGGAATGGGGCAAAATTCACCCAATTTATTGTGGGAAGCTTGTGGAAGGCTACCTGAAACGTTTGACCCAAGTTAAACAATTTAAAGGCAATGCTACCAAATACTAATTGATTGTATGTTGAAGGCCTAGGAAGCTGAGCAGGGGGCCTCCCCCGGGGACGTGGAGCTGGGTGGTCAGGACGGTTACGGTGGAAAGCCAGGATCATGGCTTGGTCAAGGATGTCCTGGGCAGGGACCCAGGACCGTTCTTCGGGTCCGTACCCCTCCCAATCCACCAGGTAGTGGATGCGACCACCCAGGCGCTTGGAGTCAAGGAGGGCTTGGACGGAATAAGCCGGTGCACCGCCGACATCAAACGGAGGGGGTGTGCCAAGGTGCACTACTGGTGGATGGAGAGGGCTGTACCTCACAGGCTTGAGAAGGGACACATGGAAGGGTGAGGAGATCTGGTAATGGCAGGACAACTGGAGACGGTAGGTGACAGGATTGATGCTGTGTGTTATTTTGAAGAAAATAATACAAATAAAGAAAACCCTTGAATGAGTAGGTTTGTCCAAACTTTTGACTGGTACTGTATATCCCTGTTTTTATTTTGGGTCTGCATTGCGACATTCTGGGCTGGGATAATGTAATCATGGTCCTGTAGAAAATCAATGGCTGCTCCATGTTCTATTCCTGGATACTATAAATGGCCTCCTTTGAGGACAGGGGTGGAGGGAAAGAGGGAGTGGGAGATATAGATTGTCCGATGCTAGTTGGCATGGTAACCTTGTCAGGTGAAAGCGAGCCTGGGAGGGGGAGCTGCAGCTTTTGTCTCGCAGGAGTAGAATATCCCAGAATTCCCTGCAGGCAGTTAGTGAGGCAGGCTGACATGCATCATGTTTGTTGCCCTCTGGGCTTCAGGTTTAGAGACGGGGCTCTCCTAACCTCTACTCTGTCAGCTAGAGATACACATATCAGTCAGTACTGCTAATTAAACTGTGTGCATGTGTGTTTATGTAGTGCACTGTGTGAAATAAAAAATGAGTGGCGTCCAATGTTTGAGTCTCCCAGTGGAGGAGTCACCTCGCCCCCCTGCCCCCAGAGCCGTGTTCCTCTACCCATAATTCTGCCGGATATTAAAAAAATACATCAACACAGCAATTACAGGCCCATGAAACAGCCTGGCACCGTGGCATGTGCCTCGGGGCAGACAGACACAGCTGTGCTACTCTCTCACTCACACACTGATTACATTGGTCCTGTCTGTGTGATCTCCCGCTATGTGATGGCCACCTCACCTCATGTAGTCCTTCTGTACAATAAGTGTTTCATTGACTACGCATCAACACTGTAGTGTCCCATTGGAGGGCTCTCACCTGATCTCATCAAGATGTTAGTCTTAGCTGGGCTAGTTTGAGCGTACCTATGTCATAATCATGGTAATACTACACTCTTAGAAGAACCCTTTTGGGTTCTCTACATGGAATCCAAAAGGGTTCTACCTGCAACCAAAAGATGTTCTTCAAAGGGTTCTCCTATGGGGACAGCCGAAGAACACGTTAAGGTTCTAGATAGCACCTTTTTTTCTAAGAGTGTAGTGGTCGAGGTCATAACGGTTCATTATAGTTTATGATTAACCCATTAGTGTAGTGTCAGTCTCTGTCTGGGGTAAACTTTGCACCTCGGAGCCACTTTAAATGGCACAATGAGACTACCGTTGCTCAAAACGCTAACATTTACCGAAGGGGTGAGGAGTTATTTTTTCCATCACTACTTCAAGTGCATCTCACTAAAAATTCATAGTTTTCATGCAAAATAAATCAACCTTATTTTTCTGCAGCGTGGCTCAAAATGGCTGGGGAATGAATAAGAGATGAACCTTAAACATCTGCGACCCCTCACCTGACACTTTCCATCACATCACAGGAGCCGTGCATACACGCACAGGAGCCGTGCGTGTATGTGTCATTACACACTCGGTTGTGGGAGTAATGAGCTGTGTGTGAGTCGTTAGTGTGTGTAGTGTGCTGTCCTAGTGTGCTGTCAGGGACCGGCCAATAGGGATTTTCTCAGATCCAAGCCTCGACTGCTTGTTGTCATAAGATGTTTGTTGTCACAGTTCAACAAGAAGCATGGCGTTTACTGTGTTTTATGTTAGAAACTGGAGCAATGTCTGCAGAATGTAAACCAAAATACTTAGCAACCACTGAAGTCAGCTATACTATGACTCAATTAAGTGTCATTTGAACAGAGAGATTTGATTCATTACACTGTTCCCCTGTCTTTTAACAACCTTCCATGATGTCCAACTGGAATTGGATTATGGCTAAACATGTTTATGTTCAGCCTGTCTTACTTCATAACTAATGTAGCAGGTACCTTCTACTCTTTTCTCTATCTCTATCTTTCTCCCTCCCCATCTCCTCTCCTCTTTCTCTCTCTCTCTCTCTCTCTCTCTCTCTTTCTCACACTCTCTCTCTCGCTATCCATCTGTCTGTCTATCTTGCTCTCTCTCTCTTTCCCTCTCCTTTTTCTCTCCCTTCCAGTCCCGGCCATGATCACGTCATACCCCAACACCACGCTGGCCACGCAGGGCAGTGAGAAGAGGATGAGCTGCACGGCCCACGGGGAGAAACCCATCATGGTGCGCTGGGAGAAGGAGGAGCGCATCATCAACCCGGAGAGCAGCCACCGCTACGTGGTCACCGTCAAAGAGGTGGCCGACGAGGTCATCTCCACCCTGCAGGTATACAGACACACCAGTGGAATGGTGCTGCCCTATTCCCAGTTACCTCTGCTGAGGCCATGTGGAGAACTACTGGGTATGCAGGGCATTTGCTTGGAGCGTTGTAGCAAAAGCCTGCACTAAGTTCATCAGTTTGTAGACAGGTTTGATGATGGCTCATCATGAGCCCTGTCTGTGAATGATATAGCCCAGAATGTGTATTTTCCATGCATTTCCTCATCTATGTAGCCCTTTTTGTCCCCTTCCCATAGATCCGGCCTACAGTGAGGGAAGACTCTGGCTTCTTCTCCTGCCATGCCATCAACTCCTATGGTGAAGACAGAGGGATCATTCAGCTAACAGTTCAAGGTACAGCTGCCTACCACTGACAATTGTCATGAAAACATAATGAAATACAAAATATAACCCCACAATTAGGGTAATGATGCAAAATCAACACCCTAGCGTTGTATAACCTTGTTTGTGACTTTGTGGTGTCCCTCAGAACCCCCGGACCCTCCTGAGGTGGAGATCAGAGAGGTGAAGGACAGAACCATCGCCCTCCGCTGGACCATGGGCTTCGATGGAAACAGCCCAATCACAGGCTTCGACATTGAGTGCAAGAACAAATCAGGTACAAGACAAACAAGAGTTATCTTTTCTGTATGGCACAGAATACAAATATTTTCACTTCTTGTGTATTTTTAAGGTCTCTCCTGATGAGATTCTTCTCTGTATCCTCATGTTAAGCTGAATGTGCTCCTCCTGTCTTCCACAGAAAGATTGTTAATGATCTTTTAACTTTTTCTCAGTATAATTCAATACAGCAGACTAATGCACTTAGCAGGCTTTGACCTACAGCCCCCCTTAGTGGTCGTCACTAACCCCTATAAACCTTGACCCCGGCCCCACAGGCTCCTGGGAAATGGCCCAAAGGACCAAAGACGTGTCTCCCCAGCTCAACCAGGCCACCATCATAGACCTGCACCCCTCCTCCACCTACAGCATCCGCATGTTCGCCAAGAACCACATCGGCAAGAGTGAGGCCAGCAACGAACTCACCATCACCACAGACGAAGCAGGTATTAGACCACCACTGGTCCTATGTATACACACACAGCATGCAGACACAGACATAAAACAACAACAAGGCAAGCACACACAGACATGCGTAGCTATACTGTACATACACATTTAGACTGCTGCACTACATAAATACATAAGGCAAAGCAGGCAAACAGGCAGGATGATGAACTGCAGAAGGAAAGACCTACATAAGTGACTAGGATGAAAGAGGTAGAAAAGAGGGTAATGGGGATGAGGAAGTCAATTCATTAACAGCAGAGTGACATCAGCTCCATTGGCTCCGTTGCATTATTGAACACACGCTGACCCTGCACTAAAAGCGAGACTTTTCAATTAGCAGACCATGTTGTAAATGTCACACTGCGGTCAATAGATCACTGGCCAGCCCCTCTGTAAATTGCTCCCATTCCCTTTGGTGGTTCCTCCCAATCCCCATACTGCACTTCTCTCTCTCACTTCTCTTCTGACTCTGTCCCCCATGACCTCTCATAAACATGACCTCCATCTTTATTACTGTTCAAGTGGGCTGGGCCATCTGAGACCAAATACTCTGGTCTACCTAAAGATACAGTAGAACCTTAGCCTTCTTTGTCACAGGATCTGTGCCTTAACCCTGGAATTATCTTCAGAATACACTCAGACTGGATAGTTTAATTCCTTTGCTGACCAATTTCTGCCTTCCTGCACCTCCTCTACTCAACTGACAGTAGCTCAGATCTGAATGACCTTGATGTATGTTCTTCCTTCTAGCTCCTGATGGTCCCCCACAAGATGTACAGCTTGAAGCTTTCTCCTCTCAGAGCATCAGAGTCTCCTGGAGGGTAAATATGTTCAATCAATTCCATCAGGACTGAGAAGAACTTACTGTAGCTCAGTGGTTTACTAGCTACATGGTCTGTTACTTATCAGGTCATCGAGGGCCACAACCATTATTCTGTCCTCAAGAAAATGTCCCTCAATATCTAAATGTACGTTCCCCTCTCTTCCCTCCCTCTCTCCGTCCTTCACCAGGCCCCTAAGAAGCACCTCCAGAACGGGGCGATCCGTGGCTACCAGGTGGGCTACAGGGAGTTCAGCACCGGGGGGAACTACCAGTTCAACGTCATCAGCATGGAGACGACGGGGGACAACGACCACAGTGAGAGCGTCACCCTGGACAACCTGAAGAAGTTCACCCAGTATGGGGTTGTGGTGCAGGCCAGCAACAGCGCTGGGACAGGACCCTCCTCCCAAGAGGTCATTTCTACCACTTTGGAGGACGGTGAGGAGGACACACACACAGTCTGCCTTTAGCTGTCAGTAATAATATCGTGGACAGTGAAAACTGATTTCAAACATTAGGGTATTCTACAGTATTATGGTGCATCAAGGGTCAAATGGCTGATGATTTGTCTCTGAAGGAGGTGAACTACCAGGATGGAGTTTTATCGCCATCTGGTGGAAGATGTTGGTACTGCTGGTGTAGTGAGACCGTGTCTATCACATGTTCAGGGTTGTTTACCTCATGCATGGCTGGTCATTTTTGTCATGGCTAAAAACATACCCGATGAAGGTTTGGTCCCAAAACACTAGTTTCAAGCATTATGAAGTTCACTTTCAAGAGTATCTCAATATTCTCCTCTCTTCAGTAAACTCCTCTGTTCATTCTATTTGTTAGGAGACTGAGGTAACAATGTAGTTTTTCCTCCTTCCTGGTTGTGACAGTACCCAGCCGGCCTCCAGAGAACGTCCAGGCCACAGCAGCGTCTCCAGAGATCATCTCTCTATCCTGGCTGACCCCTCCTAAAGACGCTCTCAACGGCATCCTGCTCGGCTTCAGAGTCATCTACTGGGCTAACCTGCCCGACGGAGGTACAGTACACACACACAGATGCATGCAGGCACACACACACACACACACACACACACACACACACACACACACACACACACACACACACACACACACACACAAAAAGAGAGAAGGATGTAGATGTTAGACTGTATTTGCCCTTGTCCGTGACCTCCAAGACACATAGAATGTATACAGTATCAACATGATTACCTATGCATGATCATTCAAGTGGGTGAATGAGACATATTAGCAGTGACCCAGGCTTTCTAGTCCAAGTCAGACAGCCTGGCATGGCATGCAGTCGCCACGTGCTGGAGAGACGTCAGAGTGATGGTTTCTGACAGCCCCGTTGCTTTTGACTCCTCATCTGTCATATCACATCCCCTCTGATGGCCCCTGGATGCACCAATTGAAAAGCAACACTCAATCTAGTTTGCATAGTAACAGTGCATGTCATATTGGGATACACTCCCAACAATACTACAGCCATAGCCATGTATTACTATTATTACTACTATCTATATATTGATATCTTATGTAACATTGACTACAATTCATATGAATACATATCTTATTCATTTAAATGAAAGATGTCACTCATTATGTCAAATCAAATCAAAGTGTATTGGTCGCGTACACAGTTTTTAGCAGATGTTATAGTGGGTGCAGCAAAATGCTTGTGTTACTAGCTCCTAATAGTGCAGTAAAATGTCTAGCTCCTAATAGTGCAGTAAAATGTCTAGCTCCTAATAGTGCAGTAAAATGTCTAGCTCCTAATAGTGCAGTAAAATGTCTAGCTCCTAATAGTGCAGTAAAATGTCTAGCTCCTAATAGTGCAGTAAAATGTCTAGCTCCTAATAGTGCAGTAAAATGTATAGCTCCTAATAGTGCAGTAAAATGTCAAACAAGTATACAAATAATCTAAAATTAAGAAATTAAGAAATGTCAGAAGGAATTAAATGAACAACTCAAAACACTATCAGTAATCCAAATGCAATCCATATATACACGGAAAAAATATACTAAGAATGTGCGATATGTGTGATAGAAATCACATTGATGTATTTATTGTCAAAGAGACTTCTCTAAACCCACAGCCAGGGCCTGTTGTGTTCTTCATATATTTTAAGCGTGAGCAATATAAATGTTTTTGTTGGGAAAGTATCATGGGTTGTTTACCTCATGCACCAGCAGAGGGGGCTATAGGCCCTTTTTCTAAGATGGTGGAGGATCTGTGTCTTATCCATCAACACTGCTCTAAACATTTGGCACCAGTCTGTCACTGCAGTAATCAACTCAGCACCCATCAATGGTGTATATTTATCAGACATTTTATGGATTTCATATACAGTGCAATCGGAAAGTATTCAGACCCCTTGATTTTTTCCAAATTTTGTAACATTACAACCTTATTCTAAAATGTATTAAATAGTTTTTTCCCCCTCATCAATCTATACACAATACCCCATAATAACAAAGCAAAAACAGGTTTTTATAAATGTTTTCAAATGTATAAAAAAAAAAAAAATGGAAATATGACATTTACATAAGTATTCAGACCCTTTACTCAATACCGATGTCAGCACCTTTGTCAGCGATTACAGCCTCGAGTCTTCTTGGGTATGACGCTACAAGCTTGGCACACCTGTATTTGGGGAGTTTCTCCCATTCTTCTCTGCAGATCCTCTCAAGCTCTGTTAGGTTGGATGGGGAGCGTCACTGCACAGCTATTTTCTGGTCTTTCCAGAGATGTTCGATTGAGTGTCCCGAAGCCACTCCTGCGTTGTCTTGGCTGTGTGTTTAGGGTCATTGTCCTGTTGGAAGGTCAACCTTACACCAGTCTGAGGTCCTGAGCACTCTGGAGCAGGTTTTCATCAAGGATCTCTCTGTACTTTGTTCTGTTCATCTTTCCCTCGATCCGGACTAGTCTCCCAGTCCCTGCCACTGAAAACATCCCCACAGCATGATGCTGGCACCACCATGCTTCACCGTAGGGATGGTGCCAGGTTTCCTCCAGACGTGACACTTGGCATTCAGGCCAAAGAGTTCAATCTTGGTTTCATCAGACCAGAGAATTTTATTTCTCATGGTCTGAGAGTCCTTTAGTTGCCTTTTGACAAACTTCAAGTGGGTTGTCATGTGCCTTTTACTGAGGAGTGGCTTCTGTCTGGCCACTCTACCATAAAGGCCTGATTGGTGGAGTGCTGCAGGTATGGTTGTCCTTCTGGAAGGTTCTCCCATCTCTACAGAGGAACTCTGGAGCTCTGTCAGAGTGAACATCAGGTTCTTGGTCACCTCCCTGACCAAGGCCCTTCTCCCTCGATTGCTCAGTGTTGGTGGTTTCAAATGTCTTCCATTTAAGAATGATGGAGGCCACTGTGTCCTTGGCGACCTTCAATGCTGCTGAAATATTTTGGTACCCTTCTCCAGATTTGTGCCTCGACACAATCCTGTCTTGGACCTCTACGGACAATTCCTTCGACCTCATGGCTTGGTTTTTGACCTTATATAGACAAGTGTGTGCCTTTCCAAATCATGTCCAATCAATTGAATTTACCACAGATGGACTCCAATCAAGTTGTAGAAACATCTCAAGGATAATCAATGGAAACAGGATGCACCTGAGCTCAATTTAGAATCTCATAGCAAATGAATACCTATGTAAATATTTCTGTTTTTTATTTGTAATACATTTGCAAAAATCTCTAAAAACCTGTTTTTGCTTTGTCATTATAAGGTATTGTGTGTAGATTGATGAGGAAAGTGTTTTATTTAATCCATTTTAGAATAAGTCTGTAAACTAACAAAATGTGGAAAAAGGGAAATTGTCAGAATACTTACCGAATGCACAGTACCTACAGTACAGTGAGTCAGAATTCACTGATCACAGCTATTGTAGTATACAGCATATACTTTACTGCACGTTTCCAAATCACACTATTATGACTCATAAACCTATAACTTCCTGTTAT
Organism: Salvelinus fontinalis; assembly: GCF_029448725.1. Taxonomy (NCBI): domain Eukaryota; kingdom Metazoa; phylum Chordata; class Actinopteri; order Salmoniformes; family Salmonidae; genus Salvelinus; species Salvelinus fontinalis. The sequence goes on from NC_074677.1 coordinate 32,955,431, forward strand.
ATCTCAGAGAACTGTTCTGATTAGCCCACAACACAACTATAGATGAAGGCGTTATAGAGCCATAGATTAGTAGATTCCAGAGCTCTTCATATGCTATGGCTGCTTTGGGACAGTTCGTGTTTGAATGGCTGCATTAAAAGAGAGGGAGAAGAAGGAAGAGTACTAAAAGGGAGGATGGAGCATTAACAGACTGTGACTCTAATCCAGACTGCAGTAGAGGAGGGGAAGATAGAGAAAGAGAGAGGGAGAGACATCAATTATTCAACACTTAGAGAAGCATCGTCAGAGTCAAGGGCAGACACACCAGAAGAGACCCTAGGATGGGCTTTTTAATCCTGTATTTGGGTCCATGTTTTGATTCAAGGCTGTGCTATCACTGCTATGAGATCCTTGGACATATTATTTTATGTACAGTACCAGTCAAAAGTTTGGACACACCTACTCATTCCAGGGTTTGTCTTCTTTTACTATTTTCTACATTGTAGAATAATAGTGAAGACATCAAAACTATGAAATAACACATATGGAATCATGTAGTAACCAAAAAAGTGTTTCAAAGATTATTCAAAGTAACTACCCTTTGCCTTGATGATAGCTTTACACACTCTTGGCATTCTCTCAACCATCTTCATAAGGTAGTCACCTGGAATGCATTTCAATTAACAATTGCCTTGTTAAAAGTTAATTTGGAAATTTCTTTCCATCTTAATGCGTTTGTGCCAATCAGTTGTGTTGTGACAAGGTAGGGGTGGTATACAGAAGATAGCCCTATTTGGTAAAATACCAAGTCCATATTATGGCAAGAACAGCTCAAATAAACAAAGAGAAGTTACAGTACATCATTACTGTAAGACATGAAGATCAGTCAATCTGGAAAATTTCAAAAACAATCAAGCACTATGATGAAACTGGCTCTCATGAAGACCGACACAGGAAAGGAAGACACAGAGTTACCTCTGCTGCAGAGGATAAGTCCATTAGAGGTACCAGCCTCAGAAATTGCAGCCCAAATAAATAAAAGTAACAGACACATCTAAACATCAACTGTTCAGAGGAGACTGCGTGAATCAGGCCTTCATGGTGAATTGCTGCAAAGAAACCACTACTAAGGACACAAATATGAAGAAGAGAGCTGCTTGAGCCAAGAAACACGAGCATTGGACATTAGATGAGTCCACATTTGAGACTTTTGGTTCCAATCGCCGTGTCTTTGTGAGGCGCAGAGTAAGTGAACGGAGGATCTCCACATGTGTGGTTCCCACCATGAAGCACGGAGGAGGTGTGAGGGTGTGGGTGTGATTTGCTGGTGACACTGTCTGTGATTTATTTAGAATTCAAGGCACACTTAACCAGCATGGCTACCACAGCATTCTGCAGGGATACGCCATCTCATCTGGTTTGCGCTTAGTGGGACTATCATTTGTTTTTCAACAGGACAATGATCCAAAACACACCTCCAGGCTGTGTAAGGGCTATTTGACCAAGAAGAGAGCGATGGAGTGCTGCATCAGATGACCTGGTCTCCACAATCACCCGACCTCAACCCAATTGAGATTGTTTGGAATGAGTTGGACCGCAGAGTGAAGGAAAAGCAGCCAGCAAGTGCTCAGCACATGTGGGAACTCATTCAAGACTGTTGGAATAGCATTCCAGGTGAAGCTGGTTGAGAGAATGCCAAGAGTGTGCAAAGCTGTCATCAAGGCAAAGGGTGGCTACTTTGAAGAATCTAAAATATATTTTGGTCAGTTTAACACTTTTTTGCTTACTACCTGTCTAGGACTGGGGTACCGCTAGCGGCACTCCTGCCACATCCCACTGAAAAGGCAGAGCACGAAATTCCCAAAAAATATATTTTTTAAATATTTAACTTTCACACATTAACAAGTCCAATACAGCTAATGAAAGACACAGATCGTGTGAATCCAGCCAACATGTCCGATTTTTTAAATGTTTTACAGGGAAGACACAATATGTAAATATGTAAATCTATTAGCTAAACACATTAGCATAAGACACCATCTTTTCTTTGTCCACCAACACCAGTAGCTATCACCAATTAGGCTAAACTAAGATATTTATAGACACTAACCAAGAAAAAAACTCATCAGATGACAGTCTGATAACATATTTATGGTATAGGATAGGTTTTGTTAGAAAAATGTGCATATTTCAGGTAGATATCATAGTTTACAATTGCACCCACCGTCACAAATGGACTAGAATAAATACATAGAGCAACGCGTTTACCTAATTACTAATCATCAAACATTTCGTAAAAATACACAGCATACACTAATCGAAAGACACAGATCCTGTGAATACAGACAATATTTCAGATTTTCTAAGTGTCTTACAGAGAAAACACAATAAATCGTTATATTAGCATACCACATGTGCAAACAATACCCCAGCATTGATTCTAGCCAAAGAGAGCGATAACGTAAACATCGCCAAAATATATTAATTTTTTCACTAACCTTCTCAGAATTCTTCAGATGACACTCCTGTAACATCATATTACAACATACATATACAGTTTGTTCGAAAATGTGCATATTTAGCCACCAAAATCATGGTTAGACAATGAGAAAAGTAGCCCAGCTGGTCAGAAAATGTCGTGCGCCATATTAGACAGTGATCTAGTCGTATACATAAATACTCATAAACGTGACTAAAAAATATAGGGTGGACAGCGATTGATAGACAATTTAATTCTTAATACAATCGCTGATTTACATTTTTATATTATCCTTACTTTTCAATACAGTTTGCGCCAAGCGAAGCTACGTCTAACAAGATGGCGTCATAAGCTATTAACATTTTTCGACAGAAACACGATTTATCATAATAAATTGTTCCTACTTTGAGCTGTTCTTCCATCAGAATCTTGGGCAAAGAATCCTTTCTTGGGTCTAATCGTCTTTTGGTCGAAAGCTGTCCTCTTGCCATGTGGAAATGCCCACTGCGTTCGGCATGAACTGGAAACGTGCCCGGCGCTTCAAAGTGTCTCAGAAATAAATGTCCCAAAATCGCACTAAACGGATATAAATTGCTATAAAACGGTTTAAATTAACTACCTTATGATGTTTTTAACTCCTATAACGAGTACAAACATGACCGGAGAAATATTACTGGCTACACTAATGCTTGGAAAAAGAGCAGGTCGGTGTCCACCGCGCGTCCGGCGCATCTGGAAAAGAGTTCCTACCTACACTTTTTTTTGTTTTATAGTGGCTGTGATTGCGCAATCGACACCATTCAAAGCGTCATCACGTAAAGGCATCCAGGGGAAGACGTAAGCAGTGTCTGTATCCTCATAGCGTTCACAGTGGCCTTTAAACTGACTCCAGATCAGGGGCCAAAATGTGTGAAATCTGACTCCATGTCAGGGAAATTGCTGTAGAATGAGTTCTGCTCCACTCAGAGACAAAATTTCAACGGCTATAGAAACTAGAGACTGTTTTCTATCCAATAATAATAATAATATGCATATTGTACGATCAAGAATTTAGTAGGAAGCCGTTTAAAAATTACACGATTTCCAGAAATAGTGACAACAGCACCCCCTAGCCTCCACAGGTTACTACATGATTCCATATGTGTTATTTCATAGTTCTGATGTCTTCACTATTATTCTACAATGTAGAAAATAGTAAAAATAAAGACAAACCCTGCAATGAGTAGGTGTGTCCAAACTTCTGACGGGTACTGTATGTGTTATACTATACAAGCGTTCACTGAGTGTACAAAACATTAGGAACACCTTCCTAATATTTAGTTGCACCCTCTTTTTCCCTCAGAACAGCCTCAATTCGTCAGGGCATGGACTCTACAAGGTGTCGAGAGCATTCCACCTAGCACATGTTGAACCCAATGCTTCCCATATTTGTGTCAAGTTGGCTGTATGTCCTTTAGAAGGTGGACCATTACTGCTTCACACAGGAAACTGTTGAGTGTGAAAAACCCAGCAGCGTTGCAGTTCTTGACACAAACCAGTGCGCCTGGCACCTACTACCATACCCCATTCAAAGGCACTTGGATATTTTGTCTTGCCCATTCACCCTCTGAATGGCACACATACCCAATCCATGTCTCAATTGTCTCAAGGCTTAAAAAACATTCTTTAACCTGTCTCCTCCCCTTCATCTACACTGATTGAAATGGATTTAACAAGTGACATCAATAAGGGATCATAGCTTTCACCTGGATTCACCTGGTCAATTTATGTCATGGAAAGACCAGGTGTTCTTAATGTTTTGTATTTACCTGTAGCACACAAGCAACTTTTCATCTAAGTTAGTTGACATTTACAGTAATTCTGCATTTCACATCCTTGTTCTCCTTGCTCCCTACTTCTCTTTCTGCCTTATTCCTACCCTTATTTCCTCTCATTGCCATCTATCCCTTCCTCTCCTTCTCCTATCTCAGAGCTGGGGGAGATCCGTAACGTGACCACCTCTAAGCCGTCTCTGGAGCTGGATGGTCTGGAGAAGTACACCAACTACAGCATCCAGGTGCTGACCTTCACCCGGGCCGGGGACGGGGTGCGCAGCGAGCAGATCTTCACCCGCACCAAGGAGGACGGTACGCACAGCAGTAGACCAGAAGACTTCAGGCACTGATCTAGGATCAGCTTACGCTCTCTAAATTCTAACCTTAACTATAAGGGGGAAGATGCTAAACTGACCTTAGATCACTGTGTAGGGGGAACTGCATCATACTAATCATACTAGAGGTCAGGGGTCAACTGTGGTAGGTCAACCGTGCCTAGATTTGCATATCCCCTCTTGCATTATGGAAGAGTGTTTTGAAAAGTATAAATAATTATGACAGGACTTCTGTTTGAATTTGGTGTGAAATCACATCCATTTCTGTTGACAGTTGGTGCAGAAGACTCACATAGGTAGCTGGAAAACTGCAGCTCCTGCATATTGCAGATCGCACTGTAGCATCAGACATTCAGGCACGGTTATTGGAATGACTGATTTTGACACTGGCAAAACTTAAATACAGAGTGGTTTCCTTAGATGATACACAAAACGAGGATAAGGGTGATAATGTATATTTCCCTATTTCACTGTTCTCCCTCACCAGTTCCTGGTCCTCCGGCTGGGGTGAAGGCAGCGGCGGCGTCTAACTCGGTGGTGTTTGTGTCGTGGCTCCCTCCTCTCAAACTCAACGGCATTATCAGGAAATACACAGTCTTCTGCTCTAACCCACACCCCACGGTAAGGAGGGCACAGAGTACTGGGTTTCAGAGTACAGGGATGAAGGCATGTCAGTGATGAACATACAGTAGATTTAACCTCTCTGGGATATGTGGGACGGTAGCGTGAAAATGCAGAGCGCCAAATTCAAATAAATTACTATAAAAATTAAACTTTCATGAAATCACACATTCAATGTACCAAATTAAATCTACACTTGTTGTGAATCCAGCCAACGTGTCAGATTTCAAAAATGCTTTACGGCGAAAGCAAGCAAGGCTATTATCTGAGGATAGCAACCAAGCAAACAAACACATACCGGCGCGACACAAAATGCAGAAATAAAGATATAATTCATGCCTTATCTTTGACGAGCTTCTTCTGTTGGCACTCCAATATGTCCCATAAACATCACAAATGTTCCTTTTGTTCGATTAATTCCGTCGATATATATCCAAAATGTCCATTTATTTGGCGCGTTTGATCCAGAAAAACACTGGTTCCAACTTGCACAACGTTCCAACTTGCACAATATCTCAAAAGTTACCTATAAGCTCTGTCCAAACTTTTCAAACAACTTTTGTAATACAACTTTAGGTATTTTTTAACGTAAATAATCGATCAAATTGAAGACGGGATGATCTGTGTTCAATACAAACAGTAACAGTAACAAACAGTACACTTCACTGGAGCCTCATTCTGAACATGGCTACTTCTTCATTTCTCAAAGGAAAAACCTCAACCAATTTGTAAAGACTGTTGACATCCAGTGGAAGCGATAGGAACTGCAGGAAGGTCCCTTAGAAATCTGGATTCCCAATGAAAACGCATTGAAAAGAGAGTGACCCCAAAAACTAAAAAAATCTGAATGGTTTGTCCTCTGGGTTTTGCCATGATTCAAACAGTTTTAGAAACTTCAGAGTGTTTTCTATCCAATACTAATATTAATATGCATATATTAGCATCTGGGACTGAGTAAGAGGGAGTTTACTCTGGGCACGCTTTTCATCCAAACGTGAAAATGCTGCCCCCTATCCATGTCAGTGATGGACATACAGTAGATTTAAGAGACCTGACATAATTGGAGGAGAGGGAGGCACCAGGTTCAAGGGCTAGACTAGATAAGAAGCCTGCATGGTGCACAAAGCTACAGGGAGACTGATGAAGTACTGCTGGCTTATAAACCCTCTATCTAAAATTGTCAGGGCTGTGACATCAATGTTCAACTCTAATAATTGATACCTTGGTACAGACATTTGGAGTAAGTCCTGTATCTCTCTGCTAACTTCATGTTGGTCTCTCCCCTCCTACAGGTGAGCAGTGAGTTTGAAGCAGCTCCAGACGTCTTCTTCTACCGCATCCCCAACCTGAGCAGGAACCGCCAGTACAGCATCTGGGTGGTGGCCGTCACCGCAGCCGGCCGTGGCAACGCCAGCGACATCATCACCGTCAAGCCCCAGGCCGAGGGTAGGTGGAGCTTATGGTTTCCCTTCTCATTATCCTGAAAGAGATAATAAGATGAGGTGTCTCAGTCTCTGAATGTTTTTAGAAGACACAAAAGACATCAGCTCATTTTCACTGTGTGCATGTGTGCTGATGTAATTGAGTTATGTTTTCTGTCAAAGCCTTGATCAGAACATTTAAAGGGGCACAACCCTAAAAAACTCTGCCTATGAGTTGCCTAACTTAGAGCTTATTCAGATTGACGAAAGTTGGAAGAGAGTTTCATCAGGACAAATTTAGATAATATGAGTAAACGAGGAGACCATACTATCCCCACTCCCATCTCAGGATGTGAATGTAGTTGAAACGAGCTCATCAAACTTAATGAAATAAGTCTGCTATTTCACCCGGTCAGCACTGTGCTGCTTAATGAGAACTGATAAGCTGTCAGCACTGTGCTGATTGGTGAGAACTGATAAGCTAACAGCACTGTGCTGCTTGGTGAAAACGGATAAGCTAACAGCACTATACTGCTTGGTGAGAACTGATAAGCTGTCAGCACTATGTTGCTTGGTGAGAACTGATAAGCTAACAGCACTGTGCTTCTTGATGAGAACTGATAAGCTGATGGTGAGCAGTGGTAGGCAGTGTAGTGGTCCATTATCTGGACATTCTCATCCTGTTAGAGGCAAGGGTGATACATGTGGTTTCCAACCTGATGCGTTTTAGAAATCAATCTACTGCCTGACCATCCTTGTCCCAAACAGACAGTGGTGTAAAGTACTTAACCTTTCTAGGACACACGTTCCGCTTGCGGAACCCCTCGACAACATTCCGCTGAAAAGGCAGCGCGGGAATTATTATTATTTATTTTTTTAATATGTAACTTTCACACATTAGCAAGTCCTATACAGCAAATGAAAGATAAACATCTTGTTAATCTACCCACCGTGTCCGATTTAAAAAATGCTTTACAGCGAAAACACAACATATGATTATGTTAGATCACCGCCAAGTCCAAAAAACACAGCCATTTTCCCAGCCAAAGATAGGAGTCACAAAAAGCAGAAATAGAGATAAAATGAATCACTAACCTTTGATGATCTTCATCAGATGACACTCATAGGACATCATGTTACACAATACATGTATGTTTTGTTCGATAATGTGCATATTTATATCCAGAAATCTCAGTTTACATTGGCGCCATGTTCAGAAATGCCTCCAAAATATCCAGAGAAATTGCAGAGAGCCACATCAAATAACAGAAATACTCATCATAAACTTTGATGAAAGATACATGTTTTACATAGAATAAAAGATACACTTGTTCTTAATGCAACCACTGTGTCAGATTTTAAAAAAACTTTACGGAAAAAGCACACCATGCAATAATCTGAGACGGCACTCAGAAAAAGAAAAAGAAATTCTCTGCCATGTTGGAGTCAACAGAAATCAGAAATTACACTATAAATATTCCCTTACCTTTAATGATCTTCATCAGAATGCACTCCCAGGAATCCTAGTTCCACAATAAATGGTTGTTTTGTTCGATAATGTCCATTATTTATGTCCAAGTAGCTACTTTTGTTAGCACGTTTAGTACACATATCCAAACGCTCGTACAGGTCCAGGCGAACGTCGGACGAAAACTTCAAAAAGTTATTACAGGTCGAATAAACTTGTCAAACTAAGTATAGAATCAATCTTTAGGATGTTGTTATCATAAATATTCAATAACATCCCAACCGGAGAATTCCTTTGTGTCTATAGAAGTAATGGAACGCAAGTCGATATCATGTGGAATGCGTGTGACCAGGACCTGGCTCTCTGCCAGACCACTGACTCAAACAGCTCCCATCCGGCTCAACATCACAGTAGAAACTTCATTCAACGTTCTACAGACTGTTGACATCTAGTGGAAGCCATAGGAAGTGCAAACAGATCCATATCCCACTGGGATTTCAATAGGCGATGAGTTGAAAATCGACCAGCCTCAGAATTCCCATTTTCTGTTTGGATTTTCTCTCAGGTTTTTGCCTGCCATATGAGTTCTGTTATACTCACAGACATCATTCAAACAGTTTTAGAAACTTCAGAGTGTTTTTTATTCAATAGTAATAATACTATGCATATACAGTGGGGAGAACAAGTATTTGATACACTGCAGATTTTGCAGGTTTTCCTACTTACAAAGCATGTAGAGGTCTGTAATTTTTATCATTATCATTATCATCATCATCATATCAAAATCCAGAAAATCATACAATGTGATTTTCTGGATTTTTGTTTTAGATTCCGTCTCTCACAGTTGAAGTGAGAGACGGAAACTAAAACGAAAATCCAGAAAATCACATTGTATGATCTTTAAGTAATTAATTTGCATTTTATTGCATGACAAGTATTTCATCACCTAACAACCAATGAGAATTCCGGCTCTCACAGACCTGTTAGGTTTTCTTTAAGAAGCCCTCCTGTTCTCCACTCATTACCTGTATTAACTGCACCTGTTTGAACATGTTACCTGTATAAAAGACACCTGTCCACACACTCAATCAAACAGACTCCTACCTCTCCACAATGGCCAAGACCAGAGAGTTGTGTAAGGACATCAGGGATAAAATTGTAGACCTGCACAAGGCTGGGATGGGCTACAGGACAATAGGCAAGCAGGGTGGTGAGAAGGCAACAACTGTTGGCGCAATTATTAGAAAATGGAAGAAGTTCAAGATGACGGTCAATCGCCCTCGGTCTGGGGCTCCATGCAAGATCTCACCTCGGGGGGCATTAATGATCATGAGGAAGGTGAGGGATCAGCCCAGAACTACACGGCAGGACCTGGTCAATGACCTGAAGAGAGCTGGGACCACAGTCTCAAAGAAAACCATTAGTAACACACTACGCCGTCATGGATTAAAATCCTGCAGCGCACGCAAGGTCCCCCTGCTCAAGCCAGCGCATGTCCAGGCCCGTCTGATGTTTGCCAATGACCATCTGGATGATCCAGAGGAGGAATGGGAGAAGGTCATGTGGTCTGATGAGACAAAAAAATAGAGCTTTTTGGTCTAAACTCCACTCGCCGTGTTTGGAGGAAGAAGAAGGATGAGTACAACCCCAAGAACACCATCCCAACCATGAAGCATGGAGGTGGAAACATCATTCTTTGGGGATGCTTTTCTGCAAAGGGGACAGGACGACTGCACCGTATTGAGGGGAGGATGGATGGGGCCATGTATCGCGAGATCTTGGCCAACAACCTCCTTCCCTCAGTAAGAGCATTGAAGATGGGTCGTGGCTGGGTCTTCCAGCATGACAACGACCCGAAACACACAGCCAGGGCAACTAAGGAGTGGCTCCGTAAGAGGCATCTCAACTTCCTGGAGTGGCCTAGCCAGTCTCCAGACCTGAACCCAATAGAAAATCTTTGGAGGGAGCTGAAAGTCCGTATTGTCCAGCGACAGCCCCGAAACCGGAAGGATCTGAAGAAGGTCTGTATGGAGGAGTGTGCCAAAATCCCTGCTGCAGTGTGTGCAAACCTGGTCAAGAACTACAGGAAATGTATGATCTCTGTAATTGCAAACAAAGGTTTCTGTACCAAATATTAAGTTCTGCTTTTCTAATGTATGAAATACTTATGTCATGCTATAAAATGCAAATGAATTACTTAAAATCATACAATGTGATTTTCTGGATTTTTGTTTTAGATTCCGTCTCTCACAGTTGAAGTGTACTTATGATAAAAAATTACAGACCTCTACATGCTTTGTAAGTAGGAAAACCTGCAAAATCGGCAGTGTATCAAATACTTCTTCTCCCCACTGTATTAGCATCTGGGACAGAGTAGGAGGCAGTTCACTCTGGGCACGCTATTCATCCAAAGTGAAAATGCTGCCCCCTATCCCTAAAAATGTAAGTAAAAATATTTTTAAATACTACTTAAGTGTTTTTTTGGTGTATCTGTACTTTACTATTTATATTTTCGACTACTTTTACTTTTACTTCACTCCATTCCTAAAGAAAATTATGTACTTTTTACTCCGTACATTTTCCCTGACACCCAAAGGTACTAGTTACAATTTGAATGCTTGGCAGTACAGGAAAAGGGTCAAATTCACACGTCTCTGGTTATCCCTACTGCCCTACCACCTCTGATCTGGTGGACTCACTAAACATAAATTCTTCCTTTGTAAATTGTGTTGGAGTGTGCCCCTGGCTGTCAAAAAATAAAAAAGGAAATTGTGCCTTCTGGTTTGCTAAATATAAGGAATTTGAGGTATAGCATTTACTTTTACTTTATACTTTTACTCAAGTATGACAATTGACTACTTTTTCCACCACTGTACTTAAGTCCATTTAAAATCTGATACTTTTAGGCTTTTCTTCAAGTAGTATTTTACTGGGTTACTTTCATTTTTACTTGAGTCATTTTACATTAAAGTATCTTTAATTTCACTCAAGTAAGACAATTGAATACTTTTTACACCTCTGCAAACAGACCACTTTATATCTGTCTAAGCACAGAGATGGGCTCTGTATGTCTTAAGGGGTGCAGGTGTAGACAAAGAGGTGGGGAATTCAATAAAGTTGGATAAAGAACTAACAGTTTACACTGCTTTTATAGAGCTTCCCTTGAAAGTATTTGGGATCGATTTCCACCTTTGGGTCTATTCCATTACTTCTGTTGTACCAGGAAAACATTTACATTACATTTAAGTCATTTAGCAGACGCTCTTATCCAGAGCGACTTACAAATTGGAAAGTTCATACATATTCATCCTGGTCCCCCCGTGGGAAATGAACCCACAACCCTGGCGTTGCAAGCGCCATGCTCTACCAACTGAGCCACACGGGACCACGGGACCAAAACTAAATCAAGTCAGCCAAAGTATTTGACCCAGTTGTCGTGTGTTTGTGTGCAGCTCCTGCTCAGATCCTGACATTCAACGGCACAGTGACCACCCCCTGGATGAGGGACATCGTGTTGCCCTGTAAGGCGGTGGGCGACCCAGCCCCCACGGTCAAGTGGCTCAAGGAGACGTGAGTACAGAGTACAACACATCATGCTGCATGTAGGACAGACAGTAGAACTTAGTACAGACCGTGTTTTGAGTCACTTTTAACGCACACTAAATACCAGTTAAAAAACAGTGGCTCTTTGGAATGTCAATTTTCACTGAAGACCTTGTGTGTTTGCAGTATCCTTTCACACTTATCAGCAGAATGTTAAAAAAGAATGGTTGTTTACATGTGCCGCATATTCCTATACACATAAAAGTATTGTAACATTATCCAATACCTTTCAAAGATTTTCTCTTTGGTGTATCTCGCTGTAGTTCATTGTCTGACTGTCGTTCGTACATTTGTGATTCAGCAATGGAAGCCCCGCCCCTGCTGTGATTGACAGTAGACGCATTGTTCAGGGCAACGGCAGCCTGGTCATCCGCACAGTGAAAGCTGAGGATTCTGGGAACTACACCTGTGTGGCTAGCAACAGTTTTGGGCCTGATAAAATCATCCTCAACCTGCAGGTTCAAGGTAAGTCAGTTAGTGTGTGATGGAACAATCCAGTTTACCAGTCTTCAGGTCAGTTCATAACAATACTAAATAGACATGTATTCATCATAGGTAGTGAAGTGAAAGGATGTCATCATGAGTTAGAAGGACTTAAATAAAATCCATATTTTTACTTCTAGTTCCCCCGGACCAGCCTCGTCTCACCGTTACCAAGACGACCACCACTTCAATCACTCTGTCCTGGATACCAGGAGACAACGGAGGCAGCTCCATACGAGGTCAGACACCAACGCAGCTAGCAGCAACACTAACTATTATTGGAGATTTTTGTTTTCCCTTGGACAACAGCTTACTGACTTGATTAAATAGCAGGCAACACTGTAACATCCTAACCTCTCTCTCACATATCAGGCTACATCCTGCAATACTCAGAGGACAACAGTGAGAAGTGGGGCAACTTTGCCATCAGCCCTAGTGAGCGTTCCTATCGACTGGAGAACCTGAAGTGTGGCACCTGGTACAAGTTCACCCTGACTGCCCAGAATGCTGTGGGGCCAGGGCGCATCAGTGAGATCATCGAGGCTAAGACTCATGGGAAAGGTAGGGAGATGTTGACTTTCTTTTACATATGTTTTTTTATTAAATAGTGACCCCATTGCTTTTACTCAATTAATGGAAAACTCATTCTTATGGAAAGACCTCTCATTGAAGTGTTTGTGTGGTCTGACTCCTCTCTCCTCACTCCCCAACAGAACCCCAGTACTCTAAAGAACAGGAGCTCTTCACCAGTATCAATGCCACGCGTGTCAGGCTCAACCTGATTGGCTGGAACAATGGCGGCTGTCCAATCACGTCCTTCACGTTAGAGTACCGTTCGGTGGAGTCTCCCACGTGGACCACGGCCCAGCGCACCTCTCTGACCAAGAGCTACATCCTGTATGACCTGGCCGAGGCCACCTGGTATGAACTGCAGATGAAGGTGTTCAACAGCGCCGGGTCAGCAGAGAAGAGGGTCAAGTTTTCCACTCTGAGCTACGATGGCAGTGAGTTAAGTTGTCTATACACGCTTATAGTGACTTATTCAGGATATCCGAATAAAGAATGAAGAACTGTAGTTTAAAAGTAATTTACCTAACCATTCCTTGAAAATTGTGTCACAACTGCCTGAGTTTCCATCAAAAACGTTCATTTACGGTATACCTGCCTTAGAGAAGGAAATGACCTCATATTTAGCTATTTACTGGTCCTTGGAGCTCTTCTCTCCTCCCTGCCATTAAAGTGGCTGTCTCATGCTAGTCTTTCCCTGGTCCATGCTTTAAAAGGCTCTAGGCCTAACTGATGAATGGGGCAGGAAAGTACCTCAAGTAGATGTTCTGCTGACTCCAGTGGCCGTGGCGATTTCACGCACACACACACACACACACACACACACACACACACACACACACACACACACACACACACACACACACACACACACACACACACACACACACACACACACACGCACACACACACACACACACACACACACACCTTCACTGGACCCTAGTCTATTTGTCCCCACCACATCCATCTAACCCCCCAGCCATCCAGGAAGTATAAAAGGGGAAAAAAGAGCTTAGTTTTCAGCTAAGAAGGATGAGTTGATCTTCTGTAAAGTGGGCATTACTGCCAGTTTGGCAGAAGGTCAGGTGCTCATTGCAGCTAGCGCAGGGCTGCAGCAGCTTGTTGGAGCAGATTGGGTGGGTTTGATGGAAAATACATTAAGATTGGGATGCAAGATGTAGAGGCACTGTTACCTTGTGCCAGGTGCTTGATTCATGTTTTAAACATTAACACAAAGTTAATTTAGTATTTCCTATTCATCGACAGACACTGCATAGCAGAGGAGGCTCGTGGGAGGTGCTATAGGAGGACTGGCTCATTGTAATGGCTGGAATGGAATTATGGGAACGGTATTAAACACATCAAACATATGGAAACCACTACCAGCCATTACAATGAGCCTGTCCTCCTATAGTTCCTCACACCAGCCTCCACTGCTGTATAGGCTTAATATGTGTTCGCGTTTGGATGATTTTTTGCAGTCATTCTCTCGTCTACCAGGTCTGGTTGCGACACTTGACAACCTTCTAGTTATTGTACAAGTAACCTAACGTAGCAGGCGTAAAAGAAACGCCTGAGCGGGATGCCCCACATTCTGGTGCTGACGAGAAAGAAAACTGTCAGGGAGTTTCTCTTCTGCACTATTCAACCGATCCGCTAAATATAGAGGAGGAGTTAAGATGAAGTGTCGCCAAAGCAGAAGTCGCATTACAGGCTCTCTTCCAATTCCCCTGAAAACCTAATTTACCCAGCCCCACTGAGGGTGTTGTACATCAACCTACATAATGCTGTCATAACACATGTCATAGTTTATGTCAGCTAATAACATCTCTATGACCTGTCTCAAGGTACCATTGCTCCACTGGTGAAGGCTCCAACGGTTACTGTGGACAGTACGTCCAGTAACGAGGGTCTGAAGATGGTGACCATCATCTCCTGTGTGCTGGTGGGAATCGTGCTGGTCTTCGTCCTGCTGCTAGTCCTCAGGAGGAGAAGGAGGGAACAGAGACTGAAGAGGCTCAGAGGTGAGAGGTCACAGCAGCAACAGGGCAACACCTGATTGGTTAGATTTCTGTAAAACTTCTTTAACTATTGTCAAGTATAGTGTGAGTATCATCTGTATGTAATGTGATTTTTGTTCTTGTTTGCTCTGTAGATGCGAAAAGTTTGGCAGAGATGCTGATGAGGTAAGCATGAGCAGTTTGACATATAACTTTATAGACAGTTGCTATTGTCTAATGCATTAATGGAATAAAAAAACATTCAATACTGTATCTATAGAATCATATTAGAATCACCAGTTTCTGAATATCTGTAATGAGGTCTTTATTGACCAGTGTATGTTGTTTCCTGCGTTCCCCAGTAAAAACACACGACCTGCAGACACCATCAACAAGCAGCAGCAGACCCTTAGAATGCACATCGACATCCCCCGAGCCCAGCTGCTCATAGAGGAGAGAGACACCATGGAGACAGTCGGTGAGTGGACACTGATACATTATGCTGCTTTCATGTGTTCTCTGAATTATCAGAAACTTTGGACTGAAACTCCCGGAAAGCTCCCGGACATGTCAAAACTCATAATGAGCTTCCAAGTAGGAAATGCGAGCGGGAAACTTGTGTAACATTGGATAACAATATGTGAATATCACATATCTGTGGCCTTCTATGTGGTAGTAGTACCTACTGTGGCGATTCTCATCGTACTGTGGTGACCATGTTTGTGAAATGATTCTCTCTATTTCAGACGACAGGTCCACAGTGCTGCTGACTGACAATGACTTTGGGGAGACTCAGAAACAGAAGTCATCTACGGTTACCCACACCGTCCACTACCAGTCCCTGTCCCAGGCCACCGGACCACTAGTGGATGTGTCTGATGCTAGGCCAGGAACCAGTAAGTCTAGTATGGACATCCTCTTTACTTTACTAGCGGTGGAGCTAGAATTAATAAGTGCAATCAGGATTGCATTCATACAGCTGGAATTTATTCAGCTAGAGTTGATTCCAGACAACAGACTGGTTTGATTCAGCTCCAGTCCTCAGAGAGTCATCAGAAGCATTAGGAGCACTGCCCCTACCATCTCCACTGATGTTGTTCACAGTGATAAGCATTTACTTTCAACACAGTGATTATTGCTGTTAAATTATTTTCAATTCTAAACATGAATGATTATGTATGTGTATTGCATCCAATCAAAAATGTATGTATTTGTGGAGGACTGCAGTCAACCTAATCAAACCGTTTTCTCACTGTTATTGTAAGCTATATGTATTTGTGTGGACACAAGAGGTCCTGAGATGAACTCCAGGTGAGATATTGTGATGGTGGGCGTTTTCTTTTTGTTGGTTTATGTGAGGATTGGGTGTCCAGCCGTCATTGCTATTGCCAGATACACACTTACTGCCACCCTTAAAAACACTCAGTCAGCTTAAAAAAACAGAGCATTGCAGTACTCAAGATGAACCCTTGTTATGTGACATAACACCCTGGTGTGTGACTGTGATGTCATTTTCTGTATCTTTCCTTGTCAGATCCCACAGCCCGCCGCACAGCCAAAGCAGGCCCTGTTGCACGCAACCGCTACGCTAGCCAGTGGACCCTGAACCGACCACACCCGCCAGTCTCGGCCCACACCCTGAGCACTGACTGGAGATTGCCCACACCACGGGTGGCCGGATCTGTGGACAAGGAGAGTGACAGCTACAGCGTCAGCCCATCTCAGGACACAGGTAACAACGCACCTGAAGATGAGACAAGTCTGTAACAACCGCTATAACAGTCCCCATATAAGAATGTCTGTAACATCACCCTTAACCATAACAACACCGCTCACCTCTTTAATAAAGACAGATCGGCCTACTATAGAACTTTTAACAATGCCAACAGTTTATAACAATGCTAATGATAGCGTTAGCCCCTAACTGCTCTACTAACATGGCCTCTAACCCTAACCCCTGGTATAGACCGTGCACGGAGCAGCATGGTGTCCACAGAGAGCGCCTCGTCCACCTACGAGGAGCTGGCGCGGGCCTACGAGCACGCCAAGATGGAGGAGCAGCTGCGGCACGCCAAGTTTACCATCACAGAGTGCTTCATCTCGGATACGTCGTCGGAGCAGATGACAGCAGGCACAAATGACTACACAGACAGCCTGACGTCCAGCACACCCTCCGAGTCAGGCATCTGCAGGTTCACTGCCTCCCCGCCCAAGCCTCAGGATGTCAGCCGAGTCATGAACATGGCCGCACCCAAAGCTCACAGACCGGGTGAGGCCACGTAGACAAATAGCTAACTGCTGTAGCTGTAGCTAACTCTGAGCTCTGTTGCTAATGTTTGCTAGCCTTCACCATGCTTGTAATGCTATGGTTTGAGGGCCCCCCCAAGCACTAACGCTAATCCTAACCCTAACGTTCACTTCAAGATCTGATACATACTTTCTTCATATATAGACTGTGGGGTTAGTCTATGGTCTGTTACCTGTATGCGGAACTGTAGCTGAATTGAATAACTCTGTGTCGTAACATTTCAAGCTATTATGTTCTTCATATGCAAATAAAAACTAACAAATTCTGTAATATGCATTTAAAACACAACGCTGGTCAGTCAGACCAAACGTATCAATTCAGGGCCATTTCCCTCTCCCTCGTAAATGTTAGGCAAACCAGATCATATCCCAGGGTTAGGGGTTCGTAAATATTTACTGCTGATATATCAATTTAACTGTTCTGAAGATAATGGTCTAGTAATGCTTAGGGTTGCACTATTCTGGGAACTTTCAATAAATTCCCTGGTTTTCCTGAAATCCCGGATGGAGGATTCCTGGAATCAGCAGGGAATAAACATGAAACCTGGAATCTTCCAACAAGGATTTCTGGAAAACCAGGGAATTTATTGAAAGTTCCCAGAATTTTGCAACCCTAGTAATGCTACTTGCAGCAACAAATGTGGAGTTTTGCAGACAGTGATTTGAATAAATGAATGTATTAATTAAGGTCATGTATTAATGAAGCTTATTCTATTGACAAAACTCCATTGCAGGATGACCAAGCTTGAACATTGAACAACCTAAATCTGTTTGAGGCCGCTTGCTATGAGGTCACTTCACCTCATGAATTCAGTCTTTTTGTTGAAGTCTTCATCTTATTCATTCTATATAGTTTTGGTTCATTATAGTTATATTTTATTAAACTCTGTAGACTTTACTCAGATACATTTGTAATGAGCTGCGCTGGAGTCTTAAATCTATAACATTACTTATTTATGTTATAGAAAAGCAACAGTCTCCTTCTCCATCCATTAACCTAATAAGTATAATGGAATCTGGTTGGGTTTAATGACAGTGTAAAATATTGCCATTTTCATTTCATGTTGGTCAAGGCCAAATTCAGATGAAGAACATTCTTTGGCATATTACCTCAATAACTTGACAAAGCAATATACTTTAATAGTCTGTCAGAATCTATGGATGACTTTGGCATATAAACTACCCTAGTTTTGTGGGTTGGCGTGGAAGATGTGATGAGCTTGTATCTCACCTTTCCCCCAGGAGCAGTCATTTCTCTTCACTGAAGTGTTTTGAACTGAGATTTTTCCATAATTACACTGGCCATATGTGTATTCTATGGGGTTGTTGTCCATAAAACACAATGCATCATAACTAACCCCCCTCTCTTTCCTTCCTTTGTCCTTTAGGGGGCGAACTAGTGCACCTGCCTCCTTACCTGCGCATGGACTTCCTGCTGAACCGCGGTATATCGTCCTCGGGCACTGGAGGGAGGGGTGGCGCCGGGGGGGAGGGGGCCATGGGCCAGGCCTGCTTGGAGCCCCAGAAGAGTCGCTCCCTGAAACGGCCATCACGCATGGCGCCCCCAACTCCCACGGAGGCCCCCCAGGCCAGCAGCAGGGCCAGCAGCAGGGACCCAGTGGCCCAGTGGCAACCCGGGTCAGCAGTCACCCTGCCCCACAGAGAGGGCTCAGAGCTGGCCCAGGCCGCCAAGCTTAGCACCTCCCAAGAGTCCCTGCTTGACTCACGAGGACACCTCAAACAGACCAACAACCCCTACGCAAAGTCCTACACGCTGGTATAACATCAGTGGCATGGGCCCAGACTAAAACTCACACTAACACTGGACTTATTACACTTACAAGTGCAGTAAACTGACTCTCACCAAACAGTCCTGTATATAATGTCCCCTTTCTTCTTAAAGGAGGGGTACCTTTTACTAATGTTCTTTTATTTATTTTTGGAGCTTTCTTTCTTTGTTTTTTTAAACTTGTGAGAAAATGCATTCATCTGAAATGACTCCACGCGGAGCTTGCCAAAATAATCATGTTATGAGGGAACATGATTTATTCTTGATTATTATTGTTAATCATTAATTATTAATCAGTGATTATTTGTTGATACTTCTCAACTATTCATGATTATTAATTATTGATTACAAATGATCAATTATTACCATTACTACACTATTTGAATTAGAACCTGGACAACTTTTTTCCCGGAGTATGAGATGATAATTTGGAGCTTGTCATTTTTTTCTATGGAAACTTCCTCTAAAACACTGAATGAAACTTTGGAGAAATCTGGGATGGAAGCAATCGACACCAGTCCAAACTTGTCAGCTGCTCTCAAATTATTAATTTTTTGAAGAAAAAAATCTATTTCCTATGGATGCATGGGTACTGACCAATTAAAGACGATTAAGAGGATTATGATAACGACTGGACAGCCCAGTTGACCATTTTTGTCACACTATGAAATTATCAAATGTGAAGATTTATTATTCTTATTACTATAAATATATATATATAAAAAGAGAAATCACTTTTATTTGTGGATATTACAGGGAAGAATTGATTTGGTTAATAAAGTCCTTAGTCATGTTTGCACATATCTCGTTTTGATTAGGAAATGGAGTCTCTGTTGATCTTTCTCTGTGTCGCATACTCTGATGGTGCAATATGAAAAAAGATTATGAAAATTATATTGATACTATTTGCTCTATACTGTACTGTAATGAAAATCAACTATGTTAGTATACTTACAGGGCGGGACAAACCCCAGCTATGTATTCAGGTGTAGTTTACCACTGCTAATTTGCCAGGGTGGTAAATGAAGTTAGTTAGAACAGGGAGGGTCAGAAATATAACGGTTTGCACTTCATGACACCCCCCAAAAAATGTCCAGACAGAGCCCCTATTCTCAGTGCACTAGGTAGAGTCTTCAAGGCTCTCACTCTCCTCCTCAATAGATTTATTGTCGCTGCATTGCCGTGATGCTCCTCTACAGGGAAAAACTTGAGACAATCCCCCCTTCAAACCAAACCAAAATCTTTGGGAAGTGTCTATCTAAAGTGTGGATATAACTACACAGTTTTAGTTGTTGTTTACCCTGGCCCATTTTTCTTTGTATTTTAGTCCCGGAGGGAGAGTTTGATAAGAATGCTGTGAGGTCATTAATGCCCGTTTATATTATTTGTTTTAATTGTCTTCATTATGATATTCCTTTTAACAAGATGTCGCTTTTTATTTTTAACATGGTGTTCACCATGGTGGCACTGAAATAAAGAGAAACTAACCCACAGTTCAAATTGTATTAATAAAAAGGCTGTTCCCCAAATGATCCTTCACAGTTTGACATGAATGACTGGCGATGGGTTGTTTAGAGACACGGATAGAGGAGGACGCCCACAAAGGTTGTGGGTGGGGTGTGTCACTGGTTGAGTGAGTGAAAAAGTGAATGAGGAACTGAGTCAGTGAGTGATTGGTGATAGGGGTGGATTGTTGGGTAATTCATCTGAAATGAATTTGAACAACAGTCATTGATTATCACTAATTCCTTTTTATGTAAAATCACTCATGAGTCTCATAAAACTCAAACTCTCCAAATAAAAATATTGTTGTACCAATGACATTTCATGTTTTTTCAGTACTAAACCCCCTAAGGGCCCGGGGCTGGGTTTCTACTAAGCTAACATATGTCATTGATTTAAGATCATCATACCAAGGTTAATTTATACCCCTCGACGATAGCGTGGGACGCCAACATCCAGTGGAAATGCAGAGCGCCAAATTCAAATAAATTACTTTAAAAATGTTACTTTCATGAAATCACACATTCAATATACCAAATTAAAGCTACACTTGTTGTGAATCCAGCCAATGTGTCAGATTTTAAAAATGCTTTACAGCGAAAAGCAAACAATGGTATTATCTGAGGATAGCACGCACCCCAGCTAACAATCCAGACCATCATATTTCAACCCTCCCGGCACGACACAAAACGCAGACATAAAGATTTAATTCATGCCTTACATTTGACGAGCTTCTTCTGTTGGCACTCCAATATGTCACATAAACATCACAAATGGTCCTTTTGTTTGATTAATTCCATCGATATATATCCAAAAGGTCCATTTATTTTGCGCGTTTGATCCAGAAAAACACTGTTTCCAACTTGCACAACGTGACTACAAAATATCTCAAAAGTTACCTGTAAGCTTTGTCCAAACATTTCAAACTACTTTTGTAATACAACTTTAGGTATTTATTTTACATAATTAATCGATAAAATTGAAGACGGGATGATCTGTGTTCAAACAGTAACAGTAACAAACAGTACACTTCACTGGAGCCTCATTCTCAACATGGCTACATCTTAATACCTCAAAAGAAAAGCCTCAACCAATTTCTAAAGACTGTTGACATCCAGTGGAAGTGATAGGAACTGCAGGAAAGTCCCTTAGAAATCTGGATTTCCAATGAAACCCATTGAAAGAGAGTGACCTCAAACAAACAAAAAATCTGAATGGTTTGTCCTCGGGGTTTTGCCTGCCAAAAAAGTTCTGTTATAGTCACAGACATGATTCAAACAGTTTTAGAAACTTCAGAGTGTTGTCTATCCAATACTAATAATAATATGCATATATTAGCATCTGGGACTGAGTAGGAGGCAGTTTACTCTGGGCATGCTTTTCATCCAAACGTGAAAATGCTGCCCCCTATCCTAGAGAAGTTATTAAGCATCCCCCCAAAATATGTAAAAAATTATTTTATAAAACACTGAATTTGGCCCTACTGCTATTAGCCAATAGAAACGCATTGAATAACATATTCAAACATGGCAAAATAGTCCCAAAAAATAAAAAGGAAGTATGTTTTGAAGTGTCTGTCCTATATCTGAGAGATTTAAGAAAGATCATAAAATTCTTTAAAAAAATAATTACACATATTTCACTATGTTTTTGTCACTGAAGTAATTCAATATGCAGCATACTTCCATATACAGCATACTTCCATATACAGTATACTTCCATATACAGTATACTTCCATATACAGTATACTTCCATAAATTTTTTTAATGGTCCCGGGCTACCTTCAGACAAGTCTTGTGGGGCTTGTGGGCGTCCTAGAGCAAAACAACCGACTTGTACGTGTTCGTGAGAGTCCCATCTTTCAATGGTGGGCTTATATTAAGGCGTCCGCATGCTTCCCATCCGAAACAGTTTGTGCCTACAGTATATTATATTATATATTGTGTTGTGATGTTTTTGTTCGTTTTGGTCTTCAGTAAGGGTGTTTTTGGCTGTTTGTGCACAATCATTTTTTTCCTGAGGCAACCCGAAGTTCAGTAGCCAAAGTTTACGCCCCTTTGTCAGTGATTGGTCAACAGTAATGATTCTTCAATTAAGTTTTGTCATTCAAATCAAATCAAATTGTATTAGTCACATATGCCGAATACAACAGGTGTAGGTAGACCTTACAGTGAAATGCTTACTTACGAGCCCCTAAACAACAATGCAGTTAAAAAAAAACCGGATAAGAATAAGAGATAAAAGTAACAAGTAATTAAAGAGCAGCAGTAAAACAACAATAGCGAAATTATATTCAGGGGGGTACCAGTACAGAGTCAATGTGCGGGGGCACCGGTTAGTTGAGGTAGTATGTAGATGTAGGTATACTTATTAAAGTGACTATGCATAGATGACAACAGAGAGTAGCAGTGGTGTAGGGGGGGGGGGGGGGGGGCAGTGCAAATAGTGTGGGTAGCCATTTGACTAGATGTTCAGGAGTCTTATGGCTTGGGTGTAGAAGCTGTTTAGAAGCCTCTTGGACCTAGACTTGGCGCTCTGGTACCACTTGCCATGCGGTAGCAGAGAGAATAGTCTATGACTAGGGTGGCTGGAGTCTTTGACAATTTTTAGGTCCTTCCTCTGACACTGCCTGGTATATAGGTCCTGGATGGCAGGAAGCTTGGCCCCAGTGATGTACTGGGCTGTTCGCACTACCCTCTGTAGGGCCTTGAGGTCGGAGGCCGAGCAGTTGCCATACCAGGCAGTGATGCAACCAGTCAGGATGCTCTCGATGGCACAGCTGTAGAACCTTTAGAGGATCTGAGGACCCATGCAAAATCTTTTCAGTCTCCTGATGGGGAATAGGTTTTGTTATGCCTTCTTCACAATGTAGGAGTAATTGACATATGTAGGTAGATATCACACTATTAAACAATAGACAGGAGTATACTAGAAAATAGTATAAGAAGGCAGATGTGAGTGCATTTGCCATTCTGGTAAATACAGGAAACCAAAGATTAGCAGATGGTGTAGTAGTGTAGTAGTAACATAAGATACATGGATAACCTATAAATATAAAAGATAGCTGAACATTAAAGTAACGAACCACATGTTAACATGGGTCATGGGACCGTGGTGATGGAGGTCTACTGGGGGACGTTCTGGCCCTCTGACCCTTGTGTATTCTCCATTGTGCTGGCGGGTTGACCAGACATGCGGGCGCCTGCTGGGCGCTTTGACACACTAGATTTATAGTCTACCCATTCCACAAAAAAAAACATACATACCAGAGAAATATACCTAAAGTAACTGGACACTAATGAACAAGAAACACATAGTCTGCTGATTCCATTTAAGTGAAACTGACCAGACACATAGACCAGATACATAGATAGGATAGGGGGGCACAAAGAGTGCATTGATTTAGTGGTGAAGGGAGGGGACACAGAGTATGTTGACACACTAAGATAGAGGGTCTGACCACTATTATAATTTAACTGAAAGCAGATGATGGGCGTTAGTATGTGTGAACAAGCAGGAAGCCTGAACTAAAAAGATAATGATGTTGAAGAATTAGGGGAAGTATGTTTATTTGCATATGGGGTGGACTCATATGCTATTTGGGTATAAAGAGTGAACCAGTGCTCTGGGTGGGGGGGGTTCAGCGGGACATTCGAGATGGTTATACAATTGTAAATAAAAGCATGTTTTGATTTCACAAGTTCTGATAAAGCGTTATATTTCTGAGATGATTTTCCATGACAACAACTGTCTTGTGTGCTTGGACCATGTTAGTTTGTTGGTGATGTCAACCTGCTCCACTGCAGCCCCGTCGATGAGAATGGGGGCGCGCTCGGTCCTCTTTTTCCTGTAGTCCGCAATCATCTCCTTTGTCTTGATCACGTTGAGGGAGAGGTTGTTGTCCTGGCACCACATGGACAGGTCTCTGACCTCCTCCCTATAGGCTACCTCGTTGTTGTCAGTAAACAGGCCTACCACTGTTGTGTCTTCAGCAAATTTAATGATGATGTTGGAGTCGTGCCTGGCCGTGCAGTCATGAGTGAACAGGGAGTACAGGAGGGGGCTGAGCACGCAACTCTGAGGGGCCCCTGTGTTGAGGATCAGCGTGGTGGATGTGTTGCTACCTACCCTTACCACCTGGGGGTGGCCCGTCAGGAAGTCCAGGTTACAGTTGCAGAGGGAGGTGCTTAGTCCCAGGATCCTTAGCTTATGGATGAGCTTTGAGGGCACTATGGTGTTGAACGCTGAGCTGTAGTCAATGGATAGCATTCTCACATAGGTATTCCTTTTGTCCAGGTGGGAAAGGGCAGTGTGGAGTGCAATAGAGATTGCATCATCTGTGGATATGTTGGGGCAGTATGCAAATTAAAGTGGGTCTAGGGTTTCTGGGATGATGGTGTTGATGTGAGCCATGCCCAGCCTATCAAAGCGCTTCATGGCTACAGACATGAGTGCTATGGGTCGGTAGTCATTTAGGCAGGTTACCTTAGTGTTCCTGGGCAAAGGGACTATGGTGGTCTGCTTAAAACATGTTGGTATTACAGACTCGGACAGGGAGACGTTGAAAATGTCAGTGAAGACCTTGCCAGTTGGTCAGGGCATGCTCGCAGTACACATCCTGGTAATCCGTCTGGCCCTGCGGCCTTGTGAATGTTGACCTGTTCAAAGGACTTACTCACATCGGCTGCGGAGAGCGTGATCACACAGTCTTCCAGAACAGCTGGTGCTCTCCTGCATGTTTCAGTGTTTTTTACCTTGAAGCGAGCATAGAAGTAGTTTTGCTCGTCTGCTAGGCTCGTGTCACTGGGCAGCTCTCGGCTGTGCTTCGCTTTGTAGTCTGTAATGGTTTGCAAGCCCTGCCACATCCGATGACCGTCAGAGCCGGTGTAGTACGATTCGATCTTAGTCCTGTATTGACGCTTTGCCTGTTTGATGGTTCGTCGGAGGGCATAGCGGGATTTCTTATAAGCTTCTGGGTTAGAGTCCCGCTCCTTGAAAGCGGCAGCTCCAGCCTTTAGCTCAGTGTGGATGCTGCCTGTAATCCATTGCTTCTGGTTGGGATATGTACGTATGGTCACTGTGGGGACGACATCATCAATGCACTTATTGATGAAGCCAATGACCTGATGTGGTGTACTCCTCAATGCCATTGGAGCAAAACAGTCCTGTAGCTTAGATCTGCTTCATCTGACCACGTTTTTATTGATCTAGTCACTGTGCTTCCTGCTTGAATTTTTGCTTGTTAGAATTATGGTCAGATTTGCCAAATGGAGGGTGAGGGAGAGCTTTGTATGCGTCTGTGTGTGTGGTATATAGGTGGTCTTTAGTTATTTTTCCTCTGATTGCACATTTAACAGGCTGATAGAAATGAGGTAAAATGGATTTAAGTTTCCCTGCTTTAAAGTCCCCAGCTACTAGGAGCGCCGCCTCTGGGTGAACGTTTTCTTGTTTGCTTATGGCGGAATACAGTTCATTCAATGCTGTCTTAGTACCAGCCTCTGACTGTGGTGGTATGTAAACAGCTACGAAGAATACAGATGAAAACTCTCTCGGTAGGTAGTGTGGTCCACAGCTTATCATGAGATACTCTACCTCAGGCAATAGCTTGAGACTTCCTTAGATATCGTGCACCAGATGTTATTTACAAAAATACATAGTCCGCCGCCCCTTGTCTTATCAGACGCAGCTGTTCTATCCTGCCGGTACATCGTATAACCAGCCAGCTGTACGTTGATATTGCCGTCATTCAGCCACGACTCCGTGAAGCATAAGATGTTACGGTTTTGAATGTACTGTTGGTAGTTTAATCTTCCGCGTAACTTGTCGATTTTCTTCTCCATGGATTGCACGTTTGCCAGCAGAATAGAGCGAAGTGTATTCTCAGAAGGCAGCCTGCGCTTCGGCCCCTCTTTCTCCACCTCCTCTTCAGGCAGATCACGTGGATCGGGGCCTATTCCTGAGGAAGCAGTATACCCTTCTCTTCTGGCTCATCAGAGTCGTGAAAGGAAAAAAAGGATTCTGCTAGTCCGTGGTGAGTAATCGCAGTCCTGATGTCTAAAAGTTATTTTCGGTCATAAGAGACGGTAGCGGCAACATTATGTACAAAATAAGTAAAAAAATAAGTTACAAACAACACAAATAAACGAACAAAAAAACAAACGGCTGGGGGCACATTAAACGTCTGCCTTCTTCTCCGGCGCCATCTTTCTTAATGAGAGATGAGAGATTACTTGTTTTCATTCAAATTTTTTCACTTGAGAAATACTGCACCAAACATCTTAGTTAGATGTAAAATTGCGTGAGTGAGACCTCGGAAAAAACGTCATGATTAGTTACAGATTTCTTGAGTTATCTTAGATTAATTCAGACTATTTTGAGTGGCTATACTGAAAATCCTATTGAATTTTTCATTCAATAGGGTTTTCAGTACATTTATCTTGAGCAATCCCTTTAAATACGTTAAATTGTTGTAAATTACTATGAATTGACAGACCTATTTCCTAAAAATTATATTTTACATTCATTGTGTGACAAGAAATAACAAGCAGGTCTTTTACGCTCCAGCAGCTAGAATTTGTCAGTCCACAATTCAACTGTGGGAACATGGCAACTCTCAACACCAGACAACAGAAGGAGCTGGCCGCTGCTGTACAAGAGATTGTTTGTGAGAAGATTATCTCTCCCCTTGATTTAGAATTAAAACCAGTAAATGAATCATTGCCAGTGTTCACTGTTAAAGTGGATACCTATTCTACTAAAGTGGAAAGTCTGGTGAGGATAGCCATTGCGACAGAGGTGCGACTCCATGATCTGGAAACAGCGCGAGCTAAGTCGGAAGGGATAATCAAACTCGTAAAAGAGAAAATAGAATCACTCAAATCATTCCCGTAAATTCAATGTGCGGATCACAGGACTTGAAACACTTGCACAGGAGGTTGGTGGCACCTTAATTGGAGAGAATGGCGTTGTGGTAATGGATGGAACGGAATGAGTGGAATGGTATCAAATACCTCAAACACATGGTTTCTTCGAGAAGCACATCAAATCCAACACACAAGGGGACAAGACGACAGATGGAACCCCAAGATTGGCTCATTATTCAGGTGGCTATCCATGCACAATCAGACAATGATGAGGACACCCCTCATGTTTAGGTACAAGGAACAATATTAATATTATTACTGAGCATTGAACTTATTATAATTATATTGCCTATGGTCCAGGACATTTACACAGTAATAATGACATAAATAAAATGTAATTAATTAATTACTCCTGAAAATCTGGTGTTGATGTGAATGATTTTGTTATATTTCAGTCTTCTGTGATGTATATGAAGTATGATATTGGGTTACAAACTCAAATTTGAATACATTCCAACTCTATATCTGACACGGTACAGGTGTCTTCTTTTTTTTAAGCACCTAACCATGTGTGTGAGGTGTATACTTTTGTATCAAAGTAGATTAATTTAAGACTAACAGGAAACACTGTGTGACCCTGATTTAGCCCACTGGAGTAAAATGTTTCCTTGTGTGGCAACAGCGCATTGAATCCATTGGGCCTAATAATGGCAATACAGTGCCTTGCAAAAGTATTCATCCCCTTTGGCGTTTTTCCTATTTTGTTGCATTACAACATGTAATTTAAATTGACTTTTATTTGGATTTCATATAATGGACATACACAAAATAATCAAAATTGGTGAAGTGAAATGAAAAAAATAACTTGTTTCAAAAAATTCAAAAAAATAAGTCCCTGAAAAGTGGTGCGTGCATATGTATTCACCCCCTTTGCTATGAAGCCCCTATATAAGATCTGGTGCAACCAATTACATTCAGAAGTCACATGAGTTAAATAAAGTCCACCTGCGTGCAATCTAAGTGTCACATGATCTGTCACATGATCTCAGTACATATACACCTGTTCTGAAAGGCCCCAGAGTCTGCAACACCACTAAGCAAGGGGCACCACCAAGCAAGCGACACCATGAAGACCAAGGAGCTCTCCAAACAGGTCAGGGCCAATGTTGTGGAGAAGTACAGATCAGGGTTGGATTCTAAAAAAAATCTGAAACTTTGAACATCCCACAGAGCACCATTAAATCCATTATTAAAAAATGGAAAGAATATGGCACCACAACAAACCTGCTAAGAGAAGGCCGCCCACCAAAACTCACAGACCAGGCAAGGTTGCCATTAATCAGAGAGGCAACAAAGAGACCAAAGATAAGCCTGAAGGACCTGCATAGCTCCACAGCGGAGATTTGAGTATCTGTCCATAGGACCACTTTAAGCCGTACACTCCACAGAGCTGGGCTTTACGGAAGAGTGGCCAGAAAAAAAGCCTTTGCTTGAAGAAACCAATAAGCAAACACGTTTGGTGTTCGCCAAAAGGCATGAGGGAGACTGCCCAAACATATGGAAGAAGTCACTCTGGTCAGATGAGACTAAAATTGAGCTTTCTGGCCATCAAGGAAAACGATATGTCTGGTGCAAACCCAACACCTCTCATCACCCCGAGAACAACTTCCCCACAGTGAAGCATGGTGGTGGCAACGTCATGCTGTGGGGATGTTTTTCATTGGCAGGGACTGGGAAACTGGTCAAAATTGAAGAAATGATGGATGGTGCTAAATACAGGGAAATTCTTGAGGGAAACCTGTTTCAGTCTTCCAGAGATTTGAAACTGGGATGGAGGTTCACCTTCCAGCAGGACAATGACCTTAAGCATAAAGTAACACTTGAGTGGTTTAAGGGGAAACATTTAAATGTCTTAGAATGGCCTAGTCATTTTTCCAACAATTCCAGTGGGTCAGAAGTGTAGATACACTAAGTTGACTGTGCCTTTAAACAGCTTGGAATATTCCAGAAAATTATGTCATTGCTTTAGAAGCATTTGATAGGCTAATTGATGTCATTTGAGTCAATTGGAGGTGTACCTGTGGATGTATTTCAAGGCCTACCTTCAAACTCAGTGCATCTTTGCTTGACATCATGGGGAAATCAAAAGAAATCAGCCAAGACCTCAGAAAAAAATTGTAGAACACCACAAGTCTGGTTCATCATTGGGAGCAATTTCCAAACGCCTGAAGGTACCACGTTCATCTGTACAAACAATAATACGCACGTATAAAAACCATGGGACCACGCAGCCGTCATACCACTCAAGAAGGAGATGCGTTCTGTCTCCTAGAGATGAACGTACTTTGGTGCGAAAAGTGCAAATCAATCCCAGAACAAGAGCAAATTACCTTGTGAGGATGCTGGAGGAAGCAGGTACAAATGTATCTGTTTCCACAGTAAAACGAGTCCTATATCGCCATAACCTGAAAGGCCGCTCAGCAAAGAAGAAGCCACTGCTCCAAAACCGCCATAAAAAGCCAGACTACGGTTTGCATCTGCACATGGGGACAAAGATCGTACTTTTTGGAGAAATGTCCTTTGGTCTGATGAAACAAAAATATAACTGTTTGGCCATAATGATCATCGTTATGTTTGGAGGAAAAAGAGGGAGGCTTGCAAGCCGAAGAACACCATCCCAACCGTGAAGCACGGGGGTGGCAGCATCATGTTGTGGGGGTGCTTTGCTGCAGGAGGGACTGGTGCACTTCACAAAATAGATGGAATCATGAGGGAGGAAAATTATTTGGATATATTGAAGCAACATCTTAAGACATCAGTCAGGAAGTTAAAGCTTGGTCGCAAATGGGTCTTCCAAATGGACAATGACCCCAAGCATACTTCCAAAGTTGTGGCAAAATGGCTTAAGGAAAACAAAGTCAAGGTATTGGAGTGGCCGTCACAAAGCCCTGACCTCAGTCCTATAAAAAATGTGTGGGCAGAACTGAAAAAGCATGTGCGAGCAAGGAGGCCTACAAACCTGACTCAGTTACACCAGCTCTGTCAGGAGGAATGAGCCAAAACTCACCCAACTTACTGTGGGAAGCTTGTGGAAGGCTACCCGAAACGTTTGACCCAATTTAAGCAATTTAAAGGCAATGCTACCAAATACTAATTGAGTGTATGTAAACTTCTGACCCACTGGGAATGTGATGAAAGAAATAACAGCTGAAATAAATCATTCTCTCTACTATTATTCTGACATTTTACATTCTTCAAATAAAGTGGTGATCTTATCTGACCTAAGACAGGGAATTTTTACAAGGATTAAATGTCAGGAATTGTGAAAAACTGAGTTAAAATGTTTTTGGCTAAGGTATGTAAACTTCCGACTTCAACTGTATAATGCAAAAAAAATGTGCCTTTATTAGTGTGTGTACTCCAAATTCATATAATCCTACATTTTTTAATTCTCTGAACAGCATATTGTTAGAATTAACTGAATTCCAACTGGTTATTGAAACTCACATGAATGCCATTCTGGACATCTAATAAGACCAACTACAATCCACAGACAACCAAGGCTCTCCAACATATCTGATTACCACCTCATTGATCCTTGCAGGATGGAAGTGTTGTTTGTTTATTAATAAAGGTACGGGGTGGAGCTTATGAGTGTGTGGCTCTATTTATTTTATATAGAAACTTTGACACAAATCAATTCTACCTCAGTAGATGGACTAACATACCAGTTGCTTTAACCAGCAGAATATCTATTGTCAAAATGATTATATTGCCACAGCTGAATTTCTGTAGTTCAATGCTTCCCTTGTCACCCCCTTCTGGCTATTGGGATAAAGTCCATAGTGTGGTATTGAAATTTATATGGCAAGGTAAGCGATCCCAGATAAAAGTAACAAACTTACTGAGAGGGAAAGACACAGCAGGACTATCAGTACCAAACTTGAAATAGTTTTTCCAGGCACTAACTTTTCGTCCTATCCTAAATCGAAAATAAGAGGATCAGTGTGCATCTGTTTGATATCTCTAATACATGCAATAGGACACTGATCACTGAGATCATTAGCAAAGCCACCATTGGACAAGTACTTGTGGGGGCTTTAAGTCAGAATTAGGTCAATCAGTTAGGAGTTTGCTGAATTTTTTACATTCATCCGTGTGGGTTTTGCAATCAGCTGAGTCAGGTTAAAGTCAAGACAAATATTCTTAAAATGGTCTGTGGCCTCAGTAAGCCAAATTAAAATCCCCTGAGACAACTTACTCAGATGACATGAAAGGTTTGAAATACTCAGAAATAGTACCAATAGCGTCCCCCGGCAACAGATACAGTGCCTTCGGAAAGTATAGAGACCCCTTGACCTTTCCACATTTTGTTACGTTACAGCCTTATTCTGAAATGGATTAAATAAAACATTTTCCTCAGGAATCTACACACAATACCCCACAATGACAAAGCGAAAGCAGCTTTTTAGAAATGTTTTAAAATGTAAAAACAGAAATACCTTATTTCCATAATTATTCAGACCCTTTGCTATGAGACTCGAAATTGAGCTCAGGTGCCCAATTGATCATCCTTGAGATGTTTCTACAACTTGATTGGAGTCCACCTGTGATAAATTCAGTTGATTGTACATGATTTGGAAAGGCGCACACCTGTCTCTATAAAGTGCCACAGTTGACAGTGCATGTCACAGCAAAAACCAAGCCATGAGGTCGAAGGAATTGTTCGTAGAGCTCCCAGACAGGATTGTGTCGAGGCACAGATCTGTGGAAAGGTACCAAAAAATGTATGCAGCATTGAAAATCCCCAAGAACACAGTGGCCTCCATCATTCTTAAAGTTTGAAACCACCAAGACTCCTCCTAGACCTGGCCGACTGGCCAAACTGAGCAATCGGGGGTGAAGGGCCTTTGTCAGGGAGGTGACCAAGAACCCGATAGTCGCTCTGACAGAGCTCTACAGTTCCTCTGTGGAGATGGGAGAAAATACCAGAATGACAACCATTTCTGCAGCACTCCACCAATCAGGCCTTTATGGTAGAGTGACCAGATGGAAGCCACTCCTCAGTAAAAGGCACATGACAGCCCGCTTGGAGTTTGCCAAAAGGAACCTAACGACTCTCAGACCATGAGAAACAAGATTCTCTGGTCTGATGAAACCAAGATTGAACTCTTTGGCCTGAATGCCAAGCGTCACGTCTGGAGGATACCTGGCACCATCCCTACGGTGAAGCATGGTGGTGGCAGCATCATGCGGTGGGGATGTTTTTCAGCGGCAGGTATTTGGAGACTAGTCAGGATCGAGGAAAAGATGAATGGTGAAAAGTACAGAGAGATCCTTGATGAAAACCTTCTCAAGAGTGCTCAGGATCTCAGACTGGGGCGAAGGTTCACCTTCCAACAACCCTAAGCACACACCCTAGACATCACAGGAGTGGCTTCGGGACAAGTCGCTGAATGTCCTTGAATGGCCCAGCCAGAGCCCGGACTTGAACCCGATCGAACATATCTGGAGAGACCTGAAAATAGCTGTGCAGCAATGCTCCCCATCCAACCTGACAGAGCTTGAGAGGATCTTCAGAGAAGAATGGAAGAAACTCCCCAAATACAGGTGTGCCAAGCTTGCAGCATCATACCCAAGAAGACTCGAAGCTGTAATCGCTGCCAAAGATGCTTCAACAAAGTACTGAGCAAAGGGTCTACATTTTTAAAGAACTAACTGTTTTTGCTTTGTCATTATGAGGTTTTGTGTGTAGATTGATGAGGAAAAGAAACAATTTTATACATTTTAGAATAAGGCTTTAATGCAATTTTTTAAGTCAATGGGTCTGAATACTATGTGAAGGCGCTGTACATGTGTATTTTGGCTTATTGTGTCATCTTTAACCAAAAGCTAAAATTTTGGGTGGATAGTGATATTTGGAGAACATGATGCCACAAGAGTTGATTTCACATATATAGCAACCCCTCCCGCTTTTTCAGTCTGTCACACCTGAAGATGCTTTAATCAGCAATGTCAATGTCCTTATCCGGGATTGAGCCATTTACCAAGTCTCTGTGAGAACCAAAATATCTGGGCTCGTGTCATCCACCCAGATATTAAGAAGGTCCATGTTTGACATCAAACTTTGTATGTTTATATGTAACAGCCCAAGCCCTCTACGCAAGTTTAAATCATAGGGGTTATTCATATTTATGGTATTTGAAATAATAGCACTGGACAAGTTTACCACAGTGGGCTTCCCAATTGGGGTAACAGTAATAGAGCTAACCTCTGAATTCAACTTTATGATCACAAGATTATAACTGACAATACCCCTGTCAATATGATTATCTGTAGAACTATGATGATAACTATGATGATAACTCTGTGAAATAGTGGGAATGGGCTGTTTTTGAGTCAAGGTTTTATAAGAGCTTCTTTGATGTTGGTCGAGATAACTTTTTCCCCTTTCATTTTTGGATGCAAGCTATCCCAAAAGGGGCCACTCCCAAAAGCAGTCAAATTTGTCAACATACTCCAAATCCATCGAGGAACAATAGGATTTAAGCCAGTAGTGTACACTTAGAAAAAATGGTTCCAAAAGGGTTCCCTTTTTGGTTCCAGATAGAACCCTTTGGGGTTCCACGTAGAACCCTCTGTTGAAATGGTTCTACATGGAACCCCAAAATGTTCTAGCTGGAGCCAAAAAGAGTTCTTCAAAAGCTTCTCTTTTGGGGGCAGGTAAAGAACCCTTTTAGGTTCTAGATGGCACCTTTGTTTCTAAGAGTGTAGCCAGGAGATGATTTCCATTCCGTGACATATTGTTGGTAGAGGCCTGGAAATGAGAATCCGCTTGTGTGGTGTTCTCAAAGATTATTAAGAGAATCAGAGGGGGGAATGAGAATGATCGATAGCCAGGATGGATCATACTAATCAAGCCTTACGCACCTGCTGCAAATAAGTGTGTGCCAATTACAGTCAGAATTAGCCTACATTCAACTCTCATGGAACTGCTTCGCATGAGTGAAACCTAAACAAACACACTCAGTTGCTACTGGAATGCAAAGGCTATGTTTCAGGGACTAACAATTAAATCCCTTCAAACAAAAGCTCTCTGAGTTGCCAGTTGAGGTGTCAGTTGCTGGCACAACTTGTCATATTAACCCATTAGGTGCTAAAACTGCTCCATTTCAATCCCCCAGTGAGCTGTGACTTGAGTAGAGGAGCTCCTTTCTCCTAAATTGGTCTATTGATTGAGAGCCTTCCAGACTGTCACTCTGGAGATTCAGCCTGAGCTCCCCAAACAACACCTCGGCCCGAAAATTGCTTCTACAGTCCTATATCACAGACTAATGGGAAGGCGTATTAATCAACATGACAACTATATTCGCCATCCGCTTCTGAAGTATACAACAAATTAAGCGTGGTGACAGAGATTTACTCGGCCCGCCACACTTGGCCGTTATAAACTGCTGTCATAAATAAAAGGCAGGGCCAGATTGAATTCTTCGCTTTGATCTGAAGGAGAAATATGGAGCTTTCTGTCACCGGGTCAGGTGGGATGTTGATTGCATCTGAGAAAGGACGTGGAGTGCAGCTTGGTTTGCTTTAATTAGGATGTGTTAAACGCAATCACACAGTCGGTCAAGGGATTAAGGGAGTGTGTGTGTGTGTGCGTGTGTGTGTGTGAATTTGTGTTTAGAGAGAGGGGGGGGGGTATGGAGTCGGTTTGGCATCTGGTGTGGTCTACGGAACATACCATTTTCTTTATGAGATAGTGGGACATGGGTATATAATGACAGGGAAGTGGGAAGATTGATTGTTTCGAACATATGACTCAATGGAGATGAAATAAGCATGATTGAACTGGGTGTGTGTTACAGTAACCTACAGTTGCCGTACCATACA
Organism: Salvelinus fontinalis; assembly: GCF_029448725.1. Classification (NCBI taxonomy): domain Eukaryota; kingdom Metazoa; phylum Chordata; class Actinopteri; order Salmoniformes; family Salmonidae; genus Salvelinus; species Salvelinus fontinalis. The sequence continues at coordinate 32,990,557 of NC_074677.1, forward strand.
TCCCTCTGGGGATCAATAATCTACTGCATTGGTTTTTAACTTCCATTGTACCACCATCCTACTCTAAAGTCAGTGTATTTATCCAATCTACCACCATTCTACTCAGTATATTGGTCTACTTCGAACCTGGCATCCTGAGTGCTTTGACATCAAACAGTATTTTTGTCTCAGAACTTACTTTGATCATAGAACTTTATATAGGTGATTGAGTGATATGAATACAAAAATAGCTTCTGCATCATACATGTACTGAGTATCCAGAGCTCAATTCAATACCAGAGAGAGAATATAAGAACACTGCAACAAATTCGGGGGTGACCTGAGTGAAATCTTGCAGCTTTTTCCAGGAATAGAAACCACCTCACATATCTGCATGATGGTCCCTCATGCCTCAGTCCCAGACATACATCAAATCGCTGGGCAGTACATCCCAGTCTGACACCAACATTGCTAATATGAAGTTCCATCTCCATGGGCTCAGGGGTGCATTAACCCCTTGGCAAATCGCTACTGAGTGTCATTGGTCGAGTGCAATGTATTTAGAGCAGAGTGTTGATTGTCACTGTCACCTCTGACGCAGACCCTCCTCCATTGACCACCAGCACTGAGTCATAAGGCTGTATCTCTTTGTACGTGAAAGCACAAGTGTGCAGCAGCTGTCAGTGGAAAGGATAAATACGACATTCCTGGGTTAGGGTCAGCCCTAGAAACATTCTACACAGACTGAAGAGGATTGGCTAGCTCCACCACAGTACACCTTATGGTGCTGTAAATCAATAGTCTCTCCATACAACATATGCATGATCCTATCCTGTACATTGAGTAGGTACTGATTGTATGGGATTAGAGTAGCTTAAAGGGACAAAAAAACATGGGTCCTTTTTTTTCACCAGATTGCTCTTTTTCATGGATCTTCAAGCCGGATAGGTATAATTGTCCTGCACTATGACCAGTGATGACGAGATGCAGATCATGCCACAAGCCATGCCCCAGACAAGGAACACACGCTGGCAAAAAAATGAGGACTGGGAAGTTCAGCAGACCTCCTGAGTCGGGTTGCTGTTCCCCTACAGGAAGGAACGAGCCAGATGGCAGTTGGAGGCCTACCAAAACTATTTTAGAAAGAACATGAAACTACCCAGGCTTAGAAGACCTGCAGCGCCAGTCCTGAGTCCTGTTCCTGCCCAGCTGCCGGAACCAACCCAGCATCCACGGCTCCAGTCGCCAGCGCTTGAGCCAGCCAATCAGTTGTCAGAGTTGCATCCAGCTACTTGCAACACGCTCCAGGTAGTCACCCCGACAACAGTGGTGCAGCCAGACCGACAACTGCCGGTGCTCGAGCCTCCAACACGACAGCCACTAGAGCCCAATCCGTTTCAGCAGCCGGCCAAGCACCATCCTGCAACACAGCCGGTGCTACCACGAGCAACACCTAAGCCAGACAAGCTGTTGCCAGTGCTGCAGCCTGCCCTGCGACCAACAGAGCTCCAGCCTGCTCCACCTCCGCCTGCAGACTGCCACCCCAATCTGCAGCCACCGGTACCTGAGCTAGCACCCCAACCGACACAACCCATATCTCTCTTGGTCGACCTGCTGTCACCAGACCTGACCACCGTCCTGGACCCAGTGTCCACTGCGTCCTTGAGGACCAGTTCAGCACTGACCTGGGCCCATCTCCAGACTCAGCACCAACTCTGAGCCGAATGCCCAGCCCTGGTCCCACCGGCCGACTCAGTTCCAGTCTTGGGCCCTCCATCCACTGTCACAGGCCCAATGCCATCAGCTACAGCTCTAGTCCATAACCTTCACCATCCCCCGAGGACACAGCACAGCACAGCCAGACCCACAACCAGCAACTCAGACGCAGCCACGGCCTTGCTGTTGTTAATATGCTAGCTTAGCATCAGTAGCGTAGCATGCTACTGCTACCTGCTATTGTCTATACAGGAATACTGTGTGCTATAGCAACCCCACTAGCCAACACTGTTAGCCTAGCCCTGCTAAAAGTCTCAGTGTGTATACGGTTCATATTTTTTGCTATGCCAGTCAATAGACTAAGGCCTATTAGCCAATATATGCTAGCCTATAGCCCTGCTATTTCTTTACTGCCATTACTGCTAGCCTATATTACTATACTGCTATTTGTTTGGAATTGGACTATGTACTACTGCTATCCTCTTCCTTTTTTCTGTATGTGTGGGAATGTTTGTCTGGTAATAAATGTGTGGACTGTGTAACTGTCTCCTACTGGTCATTTCTGTCCTCTAACCTGGACTCTGGGACAGTTGTACCTATTATCTAAACCGGCACCTCTTTCAGCTCTTTTTCAATGAGGATACCTGGACCACTTATTGAGATGTGCCTTTTCAAATCAAATCAAACTTTATGTTTAGACCTTATCGTGAAATGCTTACTTACAAGCCCTTAACCAACAGTGCAGTTCAAAAAAGTAAAAGTAAAAAATAATAAAAAGTAACACAATAAAACAACAATAACGGGGCTATATGCAGGGGGTACCGGTACGGAGTCAATGTGCAGGGGTACAGGTTAGTCAAGGTAATTTGTACATGTACAGTCCTTTAAAAGTTGCGTCATACTGCACCACACCTTACGGGTTGCTGCAGAATTCTATGGCACGTTATTTAATTGTCATCCATTTTTACCATTAATGCAAGTCAGTGATAGTTTGACCATCAGAGGGCATCTTTGAGAAGCATTTGATAGTCTTCCATAATGGCATTACTATATAATTTAAAACCTTTTTTGTAAGAACATAGTATATGGGATTGATTTTAAGAAATGTAGCTTAATTAATTTGATGTTTCTATTCCGTTCCATCTGTTCGGATGGAACGGAAAATATGGCGCTGTACAACGTGACGGTCGGGAGTAGGCTACAGCATAAGAGGATTGGAGGATTCTAAATTCATATCTAAGGGGCATAACATTTCCACAACCTAATTGTAGTGTAACCAATGCCAAAACAGAGATTCAGTGAAAATAAAAATATAATGGATTTATCAAGACCAGTCCCCATGCTTGTCTCAGAGCAGCGCGAAACGATGCTGAAATAGATATTGCTTCAAATCCTATTACTTCTAACTTCAATATGCATTTAAAATAAATAAGACCTACACCACTTTTAACAGCACATTACCCAACACTAGTGAGACTCATTTCGCCTACGCTAGGCCTACAGTATATCTAAAACATTTTTCTTCAATGACGGGACTCTCCGCCAATAATTATATTTAGAGGATTCTAAATTAATATCTAAGGGGCATTTTTTCATTAGGATCTGTGAGAATATCTGAGAATACATCATTCTAAATGAATGAACAATAATAATAATAATCGCTTTGTTTAAAAATTAACAATATTTTGGAGATGATATAGTTTTCATTTAAACGAGAGCGAGCGAGAAAAAGACCATTCTTGAATATGGGGTGAGACATTCTCACTAATTTGTAAATAAAGTCAGTTTGTTATTTAGAATTATTTATTTCTGGAGAAACTAAAAGTCGCCTCATGGATCTCATGGCAGCCGGCACGGGTATCGAACCAGCATCTGTAGCATCAGTGTCCTAGACTGCAGCATCACTCGGGTGATCAATTGCCTTGCACAAAGTATCAAATTACAGAGAGGTGTTGGTAAAGGTACAGTTGAAGTCAGAAGTTTACATACACCTTAGCCAAATACATTTAAACTCCGTTTTTCACAATTCCTGACGTTTAATCCTAGTAAAAATTCCCTGTCTTAGGTCAGATAGGATCACCACTTTATTTTAAGAATGTGAAATGTCACAATAATAGTAGAGAGAATTATTTATTTAAGCTTTTATTTCTTTCATCACATTCCCAGTGGGTCAGAAGTTTACATACACTCAATTAGTATTTGGTAGCATTGCCTTTAAATTGTTTAACTTGTGTCAAATGTTTCGAGTAGCCTTCCACAAGCTTCCCACAATAAGTTGGGTGAATTTTGGCCCATTCCTCCTGACAGAGCTGGTGTAACTGAGTCAGGTTTGTAGGCATCCTTGCTCGCACACGCTTTTTCAGTTCTGCCCACAAATTTCTATAGGATTGAGGTCAGGGCTTTGTGATGGCCACTCCAATAACTTGACTTTGTTTTCCATTTTGCCACAACTTTGGAGGTATGCTTAGGGTTATTGTCCATTTGGAAGACCCATATGCGACCAAGCTTTAACTTCCTGACTGATGTCTTGAGATGTTGCTTCAATATATCCACATAATTTTCCTCCCTCATGATGCCATCTATTTTGTGAAGTGCACCAGTCCCTCCTGCAGCAAAGCACCCCCACAATATGATGCTGCCACCCCCGTGCTTCACGGTTGGGATGGTGTTCTTCGGCTTGCAAGCCTCCCCCTTTTTCCTCCAAACATAACGATGATCATTTTGACCAAACAGTTGTATTTTTGTTTCATCAGACCAGAGGACATTTCTCAAAAACGTACCAGCTTTGTCTCCATGTGCAGTTGCAAACCGTAGTCTGGCTTTTTATGGCGGTTTTGGAGCAGTGGCTTCTTCCTTTTTGAGGGGCTTTCAGGTTATGTCGAAATAGGACTCGTTTTACTGTGGATATAGATACTTTTTGTGGAGAAATTTGTGGAGTGGTTGAAAAACGAGTTTTAATGACTCCAACCTAAGTGTATGTAAACTTCCGACTTCATCTGTATATTGTCCTGCTAATAGCCCATAATGGGCTATTATAACATTGTACATGGTGTCCAGGTCAGGATAACCAAAACATTTCTTTTTTTATAGACTATCAGAAAGAATGTTGATCCAAAGCCATGAATGAATGAGTCACTCAGCTTTATGTAGCTGCCGGGCTATATGACGGTGCCATCAACTTGATTATATATAACGATATTTTGGAGATTATTTCGTTTTCAAAAAAACAAAAGTGAGCGATTGTAATCTTAATACAGGCAAACGCATTTATTTATGTTTTTAGAGGGAGAGAAATGGTGGGCCAATTGTGCGCTGTCCTATGGGACTCCCAATCACGGTCGGATGTGATACATAATAATAATAATACTTTTTCCCCCTTCTACATGATTAATGTTCCAATTAATAAATGTTTTTTTTATCAATTAGGATATTTGTGTTTAACCACAATATTTGTTGTATTATTTTCGTTCTGTCTGTTCTGGTGGGTTAAACTGAAAGTGCTTACAATAGGCCATAAGTATCCAGCAGATCGCCGATTGTCCTCACTTTGATTATGCTGTAACAACATACTATAGCACCACGACCAGGATCTCTATTCATTTAAGTGAGCAAATTAGGGCTTTCAGGAGGAACAGAAAATCTACTGGAGACATTTCAAAAATACTGGTAGACTTGGGGATTTTGGCCACGGACAGTGCTATTCGCAAACACTATCATCAAATGCCTGTGTTATGCCGAACGCGAAAGCCCAGGAAAATGAACAGGCACAGTAGGCGACAATACTGTAAAGTAGGCCTAATAATGCTAAAAAGAATGCTTAAATAAATCACTGTTGCCTCCTTTTTTAGGTATCATGGCTCGAGAATTCTTTGAGGAAGAAATCATCAAGAGATATGCTGTACCCTATGTCAGAGAGGTGTTTTTGGGACAAGTTTGTTTCTTTCAAGGTAGGATTATACAGTGGCTTGCGAAAGTATTCACCCCCTTGGCATTTTTCCTATTTTGTTGCCTTACACCCTGGAATTAAAAGTAATTTTTTGGGGGGGTTGTATCATTTGATTTACACAACGTGCCTACCACTTTGAAGATGCAAAATATTATTATTATTATTATTTTATTATGAAACAAACAAGAAATAAGACACAAAAACACACAAAACTTGAGCATGCATAACTATTCACCCCCCCCAAGTCAATACTTTGTAGAGCCACCTTTTGCAGCAACTACAGCTGCAAGTCTCTTGGGGCATGTCTCTATAAGCTTGGCACATCTAGCCACTGGGATTTTGGCCCATTCTTTAAGGCAAAACTGCTCCAGCTCCTTCAAGTTGGATGGGTTCCACTGGTGTACAGCAATCTTTAAGTCATACCACAGATTCTCAATTGGATTGAGGTCTGGGCTTTGACTAGGCCATTCCAAGACATTTCAATGTTTCCCTTTAAACCAAAGTTAAGTGTTGCTTTAGCAGTATGCTTAGGGTCATTGTCCTGCTGGAATGTGACCCTCCGTCTCAGTCTCAAATCTCTGGAAGACTGAAACAGGTTTCCCTCAAGAATTCCAATCTCCGCTGTGGAGCATTGCAGCTCCTTCAGGGTTATCTTTGGTCTCTTTGTTGCCTCTCTGATTAATGCCCTCCTTGCCTGGTTCGTGAGTTTTGGTGGGTGGCCCTCTCTTGGCAGGTTTGTTGTGGTGCCATATTCTTTCCATTTTTTTATAATGGATTTATTGGTGCTCCGTGGGATGTTCAAAGTTTCTGATATTTTTTTATAACCCAACCCTGATTGGGTTGGACTATTTTGTGTATGTCCATTACATTAAATCTAAATAAAAATCTATTTAAATTGCAGGTTGTAATGCAACTAAATTGGAAATACGCCAAGTAGGGTGAATACTTTTGCAAGGCACTCTAGCAATATTTTGTTATGTTTAGGCCTATTTAGGCTACACCTGCTACAGTACTACAGTACGCTTGTGTTTGAAAACCTGTTTTCAAAATGCCTCCAGCTGTCCATTACTACTGTAAAATAAAACACAGCATCTTGTTTACATCCTGTTTACATTTTTTATTGTAACCACAATGTCACAAATCATTTGTATCTACCTTTCCAATTACTTTTAGAGTTTGAGATTTACAAATGTGCGCTTTTCATGTCATTTTTTGTTAAATCCAGTTCAGATTTAAGAATAACTTTTGACTGACGCCTTTAGTTAGAGGTCTAACACTTTAATATTTAAAAATATCTGCCCTCTGAATTCATATCTAACGTGCATTTTTCATGCCATTATTAGTTACATTGTTTTAGATTGAACGTGAAGACAGGCACTAAGAACAGCGGGAATGTTTCCCTCGTCAGGACCATTATTAATGCAATGCCCCTTAAAGTGTTGCTCTGTGCTACCCAGTGGGGCGGGTCCCCTACCTCCTCCTCCCATCGTCATGCTGCTCTGCAAGGTAATCCCATTGAGCGCCACTAGGGAGCCAAGACCAATATGACCAATATATATGGTTCTGCTAGAAATGTTGTTTGCAGAATTCACAACCTGCTACACTTGTGAAAAACAGGGTTAATAATATATCTGTGAGAATATCTAAGGAGCTTGTATATGATTCTAAATGAATTAATAATAATAATAATAGCTTTGTATTAAAAATAATGATATTTTGGAGATGATTTCGTTTTCAAATAATGTAAAGTGAGCGGGAAAAAGGCTATTCTTGAACATGGGATGAGACATTGTTACTAATATGTAAGGGAGAGAAATCAAAAGCCTACCATCACCTCATGAGTCTCCTGGTTGCAGCCGGCACGGGTATTGAATCAGCATCTGTAGCAACACAGTTTGCACTGCAATGCAGTGTTTCAGACCGCTGGGCCTCTCGGGCGCTGTACAATGTGACCAGTTGGGAGTAGGCTACAGTACAACAGTAAGAGCAAAATAATCCTAACATTTCCACACCCTAATTGTAGTCTAAGTTTCTCTTAGAATAAAAACCTTAGTGTAACAACAGTTTTAGTAAGTAATACTGACGAGTAGTAAAAATAAATAAGTGTCAGTTAGAGACAGAGTAGCGCTTGGGACCCAAAAGCATAATCAGTGCTCTTACTCCCCCTTGCTCTGGTCTGGAGCAATGAAGTAGTGACGCAGGGTACCGTACTAAACAACAAACTACCTCTAAGTCCTGCAGCATAATTGCAAAACTTTTAGTTGAGCAAACAGTTGCAGAGGGAGGTGGTTAGTCCTATGGTCCTTAGCTTAATGATGAGCTTTGTGGTGTTGAACGTTGAGCTGAAGTCAATGAACAGCATTCTCACATAGGTGTTCCTTTTGTCCTGGTGGGAAAGGGCAGTGTGGAGTGTAATTGAGATTGCGTCATCTGTGGATCTGTTGGGGCGGTATGCGAAAAGGAGTGGGTCTACAGTATCCGGGAGGATGCTGTTGATGTGAGCCATGACCAGCCTTTCAAAGCACTTCATGGCTACCAACGTGAGGGCTACGGGGCAGTAATCATTTAGGGAGGTTACCTTCACTTCCTTGGGCACAGGGACTATGGTTGTCTGCTTGAAACATATAAGTATTACAGACTCGGTCAGGGAGTGTCAGTGAAGACACTTGCCAGTTGGTCCGTGCATGCTTTGCGTACACGTCCTGGTAGTCTTGCTTACATCGGCTTCCGAGAGCGTAATCACACAGTCGTCCAGAACAGCTGGTGCTCTCATGCATGCTTCAGTGTTTCTTGCCTCAAAGCGAGCATAAAAAGCATTTTCGCTCGTCTGGTAGGGTCGCGTCACTGGACAAGTCGCGTCTGGGTTTCCCTTTGTAGTCTGTAATAGTTTTCAATCCCTGCCACATCTGACGAGCGTCAGAGCCGGTGTAGTAGGATTCAATCTTAATCCTGTATTGACGCTTTGCTTGTTTGATGGTTCATCTGAGGGCATAGCTGGATTTCTTATAAGAGTCTGGATTAGTGTCCCGCTCCTTGAAAGTGGCAGCTCTAGCCTTTTGCTCAATGCGGACGTTGCCTGTAAACCAATGGCTTCTGGTTGGGATATGTACGTATGGTCACTGTGGGGGGGGCGTCATCGGTGCACTTATTGATGAAGCCGATGACTGAGGTGGTATACTCCTCAATGCCATTGGATGAATCCAGTCTGTGCTAGCAAAACAGTCCTGTAGCATAGCATCCGCGTCATCTGACCACTTCCGTATTGAGCGAGTCACTGGTACTTCCTGCATTAGTTTTTGCTTGTAAGCAAGAATCAGAGGATAGAATTATGGTCAGATTTGCCAAATGGAGGGCGGGGAGATCTTTGTATGCATCTCTGTGTGGGGTAAAGTTGGTCTAGAGTTTTTTTTTCCCTCTGGTTGCACATGTGACATGATGGTAGAAATGAGGTAAAACAGATTTAAGTTTGCCTGCTTTAAAGTTCCCGGCCACTCGTAGCGCCGCTTCTGGATGAGCATTTACTTGTTTTCTTATGGCCTTATACAGTTGGCTGAGTGCGGTCTTAGTGCCAGCATCGGTTTGGGGTGGTAAATAGATGGCTACGAAATAATATAGATGAGAACTCTCGTGGTAGATAGTGTACCCTACCTTAGTCGAGCAATACCTCAAGACTTCTTTAATATTAGACATTGCGCACCAGCTGTTATTGACAAATAGACACACCCCCCCCCCCGTCCTTTGTCTTACCAGACATAGCTTCACTGTCCTGCCGGTGCATGGAAAGCCCCGCCAGCTCTATGTTATCTGTGTCGTCGACTCAGTGAATTTTACAGTTTTTAATATCCTGTTGGTAGGATAATCTTGATCGTAGGTCATCGATTTTATTTTCCTATGATTGAATGTTGGCCAATAGAACGAATGGCAGTGGGGGTTTACTCGCTCACCTACGAATTCTCAGAAAGAAGCCCGACCTCCGCCCCCTTTTTCTCAGTCTTTTCTTCACGCAAATGACAGGGATTTGTGCTAGTTCCAGAGAAAGCAGTATATCCCTCGTTAACCTGTTGGGGATGGGGGCGCTGTTTAGACTATTTATGCTAATGTGGCTAATTTTTTAAACGGCTTCCCACAAAATCCTTGATCGTACAATATGCATATTATTATTATTATTGGATAGAAAACAGTCTATAGTTTCTATAGGAGTTGAAATTTTGTCTCTAAGTGGAACAGAGCCCATTCTACAGCAATTTCCCTGACATGGAGTCAGATTTGAGAAACGTTGGCCACTTTTCTGAAGTCATTTAAACGGGCACTGTCGTTGCTATGACTATACGGACACTTCTTACGTCTTCCCCTGGATGCCTTTACGTGATGACGATTCCAACGGGCTCGATTGCTCGTTCACAGGCCCTACAAATGAAAAAAACCTTTAGCTAGCAAGTCTTTTCTTGCTGCGTAACGCGCGTGGAAGACACCGACCCTCTCCTGTTCCAAGCGTTAGTTTAGCCTGTTATATTTCTCCGGTCATCTTTTCACTCGTTATAGGAGTTACAAACATCACAAAGTAGTTAATTTAAAGCGTTTTATAGCAATTTATATCCGTTTAGTGCGATTTTGGGACATTTATTTTTGCAACGATGTGAAAAGTTGGTCACGCTTTTCAGTTCATCCCGAACGTAGTTGACATTTCCACATGGCAAGAGGACAGCTTTCCACCAAAAGACGATTTCTCCCAAGAAAGGATCCTTTGCCCAAGATACTGATGGAAGAACAGCTCAAGGTAGGACATTTTTATTATGATAAATCGTGTTTCTGTCGAAACATTTTAGTGGCTTAGGACGCCATGTTTTTTGACGTAGCTTCGCTTGGCGCAAACTGTATTGAAAAGTAAGGATAAATTAAAAAATGTAATAACGCAATTGTATTAAGAATTAAATTGTCTATCAATCCCTGTCCACCCTATATTTTTTAGTCACGTTTATGAGTATTTATGTATAAGAGTAGATCACTGTCTAAGTGGCGCAAGGACGTTTTCTTTACCAGCTTGTCTACATTTCACATTGTCTAACCATGATTTTGGTGGCTAAATATAAACATTTTCGATCAAACTGTATATGCATGTTGTAATGTGATGTTACAGGAGTGTCATCGGAAGAATTCTGAGAAGGTTAGTGAAAAAATTAATATCTTTTGGCGATGTTGACTTTTATCGCTCACTTTGGCTAGAATCAATGCTGGGCTGCTAATTGCTATGTGCTAAGCTAATATAACGATTTATTGTGTTTTCGCTGTAAGACACTTAGAAAATCTGAAATATTGTCTGTATTCACAGGATCTGTGTCTTTCGATTCGTGTATGCTGTGTATTTTTACGAAATGTTTGATGATTAGTAGTTAGGTAAACACGTTGCTCATTGTAATTATTCTAGTCCATTTGTGATGGTGGGTGCAATTGTAAACTATGCCATATACCTGAAATATGCACTTTTTTCTAACAAAACCTATCCCATACCATAAATATGTTATCAGACTGTCATCTAATGAGTTTTTTTGTTGGTTAGGGGCTATAAATATCTTAGTTTAGCCGAATTGGTGATGGCTACTGGTGTTGGTGGACAAATAAAAGATGGTGGAATATGCTAATGTGTTTTTTAGGTAATAGATGTACATCTTTACATATTGTGTCTTCCCTGTAAAACATTTTAAAAATCGGAAATGTTGACTGGATTCATAAGATCTGTGTCTTTCATTAGCTGTATTGGACTTTAATGTGTGAAAGTTAAATATTTTAAAAAAATATTTTTTTTGAATTTCGCGGCACTGGTTTTTCAGTGGGGGGGGGGGGGGAGTGCCGCTAGCGCCACGCTGATCCTAGACAGGTTAAAGGAAAAAGCTTCTTCTAGTTCGAGGTGAGTAATCGCTGTTCTGATGTGCAGAAGTTATTTTCGGTCATAAGAGACAGTAGCAGCAACATTACATACAAAATAAGTTACAAATTAAGTTACAAACACTGCAAAAAAACTAACAAAATAGCACAGTTGGTTAGGAGCACGTAAGACGTCAGCCATTCTCTCCGGCGCCATTCTAAAATAACAATGGATTTAGTTACTTTTGTTAAGTAAATCAGATGATAAATGAGGTGATAACTGAGACCCAAGCATTTCATAGATAAGATATGATTTGGTTTTCATGGAAAGTTGTTTCTTTTCCTTTTTTCCAGACAGAATGGCAACTTCCTCCCCTTAGCGTTAGCTCTCACAGAAGTTGTCTTGTCCTAGTATGGAAGTGTTATGTGGATTGCTGCTGATGGCCTCGATGTTACTGACGAAACCACATTTTTTACAGTTATATAAACTATTTTCTCTAATTAGGGAATAGGGTCAATGTAGGGTCAATGTGTACACTCTCGTTCCTATTCTATTCTATCCTATTCTATCCATCCATGGATATAACAGATCTCTGTGACGACCCTCCCACTCTGTCTACCGCTTTCTCTCTCTTTAATCTTGTTTCCTTATTAGGATGCTGGTGGGCGGAGTTGGGAGGGTCGTCAGCTACATGGGAAACACCTGGGCCCACTCTCCCAAGATAAATACACCACTTCCCCATTCATGGGGGAGACTCTCTCCAGGCAGATACCTTGACAGATTTGTTTGTGTTTCGGTTATGTTTCATGGTGCTTTTTGGTTGTTTGTGTTAGCATCTTTCAACACCCTGCATTATCACATTCATGCATGCAAAACACTCACTTACACTACTGATTACTGATTACACATCCCATTGTATATTATACCTAGTTTCGTTAGTTAAATAAATATATTTTGGTTACTCCTTATCTCCACGTGGTCTCCCTTTTGTTACGGGCTCTGAGCCGGTTCGTGACAAGTGGGGGCTCGTCCGGGATTTTTGAACGTATTGGTTTGGGAGAACGTGGAGGTACGTGTTTGGTTTGCGTATTTTGTTTGAATTTGATAGGCCCAGTATTGGTGGCCTTTGTTGTTTGGTTTGTGTGTTGCGTTGGAGAGAGTATAATGGTTAGTTTCCAGGCCCTGCCCAGCCTGGAAACTCTTGTTCTACTTTCTGTTGGGACATCGGTCTGAGGTGAGTAATCGGCTGTGTACCTCAGTGGGAGATTTGGGTAGGGTAGTGGAACTTGCTACCCGGAGCTATAGCCTTTTTACCCCTGATAGGCTTAGCGACCTGTTTCATTTTTGAAATATGTTGGGCATGGTTAATGTTTGTTATTTTTGTGTGGTGTCTGTGGACTGAGCAGTTGTCTCGGGGGCACATCCGTGGCTTGGTGGAATCTACCAGCGTGCTGGGGGGTTTATTTCCATGCCAGCGGGCTACAGTGCATAAATACCCACCGCAAATCCGCACGAAGACTAGGGTTGAGTTAATGTAGGTTTGGGGAAGCTCCGTATCTCATCTCTCTTCTGTGGTACTCAGGGTGATTGTCATTTCTTGAGCTGTGGTCTGGTGTGCTCAGCAGAGGGGAAGAGTGAGAATTTTTGTTGTAACTATGGCATCTTTTGTAGATGAGTTCATTCGCTTTCCATCAGAGGAACTATTAGAATTAGGTACTAAAGAACAGCTGTTGAAAGTCGCTTAATACTACAAGATTGAAATTAGTGATAAACGGCTAAAGAATTCTATTAGGTTGATATTGAAGGCCACTCTGATGGAGAGTGGTATTCTTGAAGTTACCACTGGGCCAGCTTCTGCTGAGGAGTCATCTCCCCGTAATGTTACAATGGCCATGCCATCGGTTAGTCCTAGTAGTCTTCTTTTTGAACAGCAGAAAGAACTGCTTCTGTTACAGCAGCAGCATGATCGTGAGAAGCTAGAGTATGATCGGCAGCATGATCGTGAGAAGCTAGAGTATGATCGTGTAAAGTATGAAAAGGAATTAGATATGGAGCATGCTAAAATCAAGTTGCAACAAGAACGGATAGAGTTGGTTAGGGAAGGAAAGATTTCAGGGGAGAGTTTGTTCTGGGAAGGTGACCCAATTTTACCTATGGGTTGTTCCTCTTTTGGTCGTGCCCCGGACACATTTGATATTGTTGGGAACTTACGGTTATTGCCTCAGTTTAATGAAAAAGACCCTGAGACATTCTTTTCGTTGTTTGAGCGTGTTGCTGACGCTAGGAGTTGGCCTGATTCTGACCGCACCTTAATGTTGCAGTGTGTGCTGACTGGTAAAGCGCAGGAAGCATATTCAGCTCTTAGTGTACACGACAGTGCCAGTTATGATAAGGTTAAAACGGCTGTGTTACAAATTTATGAATTGGTCCCTGAGGCTTACCGCCAACGATTTAGAACTTTAAAAAAGGATGATAAACAGACTCATGTTGAGTTTGCGCGACAATTATCTTTACAGTTTAATCGCTGGTGTTCCGCCTCTGAAGTTGTGACTCTCCAAGGGCTGTGTGATCTGATTATGTTAGAGCAATTTAAGGACACAATCCCTGATCGTATTGCCACATTTATTAACGAACGAAAAGTAAAGAATGTCGCTGAAGCTGCGGTTTTGGCGGATGAGTATGTGTTGACTCACAAAAGAGTCTTTGCAGAGCCCCGTATTCGGAATGAGTGGGGGCGTTCGGATAGATTTGCGCTTCGCTCACCAATATACTTTGGTCCACGGGCAGAGTTCAATTCAACTAGGGTTGAGCCTGAATCCCGTGGAAAAGCTGACTTTGGGCAAGAGTGTCATTACTGTCATGATTCAGGTCATTGGAAAAACAAATGTCCGGTTCTCAGGGAAAAGGACAAATTCAGTACGCGTGATTACGTTAAATCTAAGCCTACGGCGTTAGCTGCGCCTGTTTCACATCAGTTCACTCATGACACATGGTCTCAGGCGCAGGTGAAAGTCCATATTCACCCAGGCTATTTACCTTTCATTACAGAAGGTTTTGTGTCTATGTTAGGAAGTAAGGAATTAGTGCCAGTGAAGATCTTGAGAGACACAGGTGCCTCCGAATCGTTTGTGTTGGAGTCTGTGTTACCATTTTCAGCTGAGACTGATTCGGGGAAGAGTGTTCTAATTAGGGGAATAGGTTTGAACACTCTTTCAGTTCCATTACATAAAATGATGTTGGATTGTGGGTTGGTAAAAGGTGAGGTTGTTGTGGGGGTGCGTCCTTCGTTGCCTATTGAGGGTGTTGACGTTGTTCTTGGGAATAACTTGGCTGGTGATCGTGTATGGCCTGTCGTGTTTCCATCTCGAGTTGTTTCCACAAAGCCGTCAGTTGTTGAGATTCCTGATGAGAGTGTACAGAGCTTCCCAGAGGTGTTCAGTGCGTGTGCAGTGACGCGTTCTATGAGCCGTGGCGAACTGGTCAATGTGCCGACTAATGAGAAGTATGCCACTGCTTTCCCTGTTATTCCATTATCTGTTAACCGCTCAGATCTAATCAATGCGCAACGGACTGACTCCACATTAGAAGAGTTGCGTGACCAAATTGTGCCTGTGGAACAGTTGGGAGATGTCGCCCATGGGTATTTTCTCCTGGATGAGGTCCTGATGAGAAAGTGGGGGTCTCATGGTAGTTGTTTTCTAGGGGAGGCGATTAGTCAGGTTGTGGTACCAGTAAAGCTTCGTGAGTTGGTGTTGACAACTTCTCACAATGATGTTGCTGGACATATGGGTGTGAGGAAAACATACCATCGCATATTAAGACATTTCTTTTGGCCTAGATTAAAGAGGGATGTCTCTGATTTCATCAAAACTTGTCACACCTGTCAATTAACTGGTAAACCTAATCAAGCTATTAAGCCGGTACCACGGTTTCCTACTCCTGTACTCAGCCAACCTTTTGAGTATTCGATCATTGACTGTGTGGGTCCTTTGCCTCGTACAAAAAAAGGTAGATTGAAATGAGTAGTCCGTTACGTTGGGAAGTGGCTATGAATCGTTGGGAGTTAAAAAAAATTAAGGACTTTGTTCTTTTCGTTGGAGGTTGTAGCTGATGTGGTCTCGTGCGCCCTCTTCCTGAATGTTTGTATGGTCAGGTTCTGTCTTTCCTGTCTATTCCGTCCTGGTCTGGGGAGTCTTCTTTCCTCTTAAAAGTTGCTTCCTATGCACTAATGTTGCTGAGGTCTGGGGAGTCTTCTTTCCTCTTAAAGGTTGCTTCCCGTGCACAAAGGTTGCTGAGGTCTGGAGAGGAGGTTGGCTGGGGGCAAATTTGGAATGGGAACACGTACCCCTCATCAATTTGGGACGCAAGTGCTTTGTCAGTTTGGGACGCAGAGGGCGGTATGTTGTTCCGGGGTCCTTGTTGGTCCCCGGTTTTATGGGGGGGAATGTGACGACCCTCCCACTCTGTCTACCGCTTTCTCTCTCTTTAATCTTGTTTCCTTATTAGGATGCTGGTGGGCGGAGTTGGGAGGGTCGTCAGCTACATGGGAAACACCTGGGCCCACTCTCCCAAGATAAATACACCACTTCCCCATTCATGGGGGAGACTCTCTCCAGGCAGATACCTTGACAGATTTGTTTGTGTTTCGGTTATGTTTCATGGTGCTTTTTGGTTGTTTGTGTTAGCATCTTTCAACACCCTGCATTATCACATTCATGCATGCAAAACACTCACTTACACTACTGATTACTGATTACACATCCCATTGTATATTATACCTAGTTTCGTTAGTTAAATAAATATATTTTGGTTACTCCTTATCTCCACGTGGTCTCCCTTTTGTTACGGGCTCTGAGCCGGTTCGTGACAAGTGGGGGCTCGTCCGGGATTTTTGAACGTATTGGTTTGGGAGAACGTGGAGGTACGTGTTTGGTTTGCGTATTTTGTTTGAATTTGATAGGCCCAGTATTGGTGGCCTTTGTTGTTTGGTTTGTGTGTTGCGTTGGAGAGAGTATAATGGTTAGTTTCCAGGCCCTGCCCAGCCTGGAAACTCTTGTTCTACTTTCTGTTGGGACATCGGTCTGAGGTGAGTAATCGGCTGTGTACCTCAGTGGGAGATTTGGGTAGGGTAGTGGAACTTGCTACCCGGAGCTATAGCCTTTTTACCCCTGATAGGCTTAGCGACCTGTTTCATTTTTGAAATATGTTGGGCATGGTTAATGTTTGTTATTTTTGTGTGGTGTCTGTGGACTGAGCAGTTGTCTCGGGGGCACATCCGTGGCTTGGTGGAATCTACCAGCGTGCTGGGGGGTTTATTTCCATGCCAGCGGGCTACAGTGCATAAATACCCACCGCAAATCCGCACGAAGACTAGGGTTGAGTTAATGTAGGTTTGGGGAAGCTCCGTATCTCATCTCTCTTCTGTGGTACTCAGGGTGATTGTCATTTCTTGAGCTGTGGTCTGGTGTGCTCAGCAGAGGGGAAGAGTGAGAATTTTTGTTGTAACTATGGCATCTTTTGTAGATGAGTTCATTCGCTTTCCATCAGAGGAACTATTAGAATTAGGTACTAAAGAACAGCTGTTGAAAGTCGCTTAATACTACAAGATTGAAATTAGTGATAAACGGCTAAAGAATTCTATTAGGTTGATATTGAAGGCCACTCTGATGGAGAGTGGTATTCTTGAAGTTACCACTGGGCCAGCTTCTGCTGAGGAGTCATCTCCCCGTAATGTTACAATGGCCATGCCATCGGTTAGTCCTAGTAGTCTTCTTTTTGAACAGCAGAAAGAACTGCTTCTGTTACAGCAGCAGCATGATCGTGAGAAGCTAGAGTATGATCGGCAGCATGATCGTGAGAAGCTAGAGTATGATCGTGTAAAGTATGAAAAGGAATTAGATATGGAGCATGCTAAAATCAAGTTGCAACAAGAACGGATAGAGTTGGTTAGGGAAGGAAAGATTTCAGGGGAGAGTTTGTTCTGGGAAGGTGACCCAATTTTACCTATGGGTTGTTCCTCTTTTGGTCGTGCCCCGGACACATTTGATATTGTTGGGAACTTACGGTTATTGCCTCAGTTTAATGAAAAAGACCCTGAGACATTCTTTTCGTTGTTTGAGCGTGTTGCTGACGCTAGGAGTTGGCCTGATTCTGACCGCACCTTAATGTTGCAGTGTGTGCTGACTGGTAAAGCGCAGGAAGCATATTCAGCTCTTAGTGTACACGACAGTGCCAGTTATGATAAGGTTAAAACGGCTGTGTTACAAATTTATGAATTGGTCCCTGAGGCTTACCGCCAACGATTTAGAACTTTAAAAAAGGATGATAAACAGACTCATGTTGAGTTTGCGCGACAATTATCTTTACAGTTTAATCGCTGGTGTTCCGCCTCTGAAGTTGTGACTCTCCAAGGGCTGTGTGATCTGATTATGTTAGAGCAATTTAAGGACACAATCCCTGATCGTATTGCCACATTTATTAACGAACGAAAAGTAAAGAATGTCGCTGAAGCTGCGGTTTTGGCGGATGAGTATGTGTTGACTCACAAAAGAGTCTTTGCAGAGCCCCGTATTCGGAATGAGTGGGGGCGTTCGGATAGATTTGCGCTTCGCTCACCAATATACTTTGGTCCACGGGCAGAGTTCAATTCAACTAGGGTTGAGCCTGAATCCCGTGGAAAAGCTGACTTTGGGCAAGAGTGTCATTACTGTCATGATTCAGGTCATTGGAAAAACAAATGTCCGGTTCTCAGGGAAAAGGACAAATTCAGTACGCGTGATTACGTTAAATCTAAGCCTACGGCGTTAGCTGCGCCTGTTTCACATCAGTTCACTCATGACACATGGTCTCAGGCGCAGGTGAAAGTCCATATTCACCCAGGCTATTTACCTTTCATTACAGAAGGTTTTGTGTCTATGTTAGGAAGTAAGGAATTAGTGCCAGTGAAGATCTTGAGAGACACAGGTGCCTCCGAATCGTTTGTGTTGGAGTCTGTGTTACCATTTTCAGCTGAGACTGATTCGGGGAAGAGTGTTCTAATTAGGGGAATAGGTTTGAACACTCTTTCAGTTCCATTACATAAAATGATGTTGGATTGTGGGTTGGTAAAAGGTGAGGTTGTTGTGGGGGTGCGTCCTTCGTTGCCTATTGAGGGTGTTGACGTTGTTCTTGGGAATAACTTGGCTGGTGATCGTGTATGGCCTGTCGTGTTTCCATCTCGAGTTGTTTCCACAAAGCCGTCAGTTGTTGAGATTCCTGATGAGAGTGTACAGAGCTTCCCAGAGGTGTTCAGTGCGTGTGCAGTGACGCGTTCTATGAGCCGTGGCGAACTGGTCAATGTGCCGACTAATGAGAAGTATGCCACTGCTTTCCCTGTTATTCCATTATCTGTTAACCGCTCAGATCTAATCAATGCGCAACGGACTGACTCCACATTAGAAGAGTTGCGTGACCAAATTGTGCCTGTGGAACAGTTGGGAGATGTCGCCCATGGGTATTTTCTCCTGGATGAGGTCCTGATGAGAAAGTGGGGGTCTCATGGTAGTTGTTTTCTAGGGGAGGCGATTAGTCAGGTTGTGGTACCAGTAAAGCTTCGTGAGTTGGTGTTGACAACTTCTCACAATGATGTTGCTGGACATATGGGTGTGAGGAAAACATACCATCGCATATTAAGACATTTCTTTTGGCCTAGATTAAAGAGGGATGTCTCTGATTTCATCAAAACTTGTCACACCTGTCAATTAACTGGTAAACCTAATCAAGCTATTAAGCCGGTACCACGGTTTCCTACTCCTGTACTCAGCCAACCTTTTGAGTATTCGATCATTGACTGTGTGGGTCCTTTGCCTCGTACAAAAAAAGGTAGATTGAAATGAGTAGTCCGTTACGTTGGGAAGTGGCTATGAATCGTTGGGAGTTAAAAAAAATTAAGGACTTTGTTCTTTTCGTTGGAGGTTGTAGCTGATGTGGTCTCGTGCGCCCTCTTCCTGAATGTTTGTATGGTCAGGTTCTGTCTTTCCTGTCTATTCCGTCCTGGTCTGGGGAGTCTTCTTTCCTCTTAAAAGTTGCTTCCTATGCACTAATGTTGCTGAGGTCTGGGGAGTCTTCTTTCCTCTTAAAGGTTGCTTCCCGTGCACAAAGGTTGCTGAGGTCTGGAGAGGAGGTTGGCTGGGGGCAAATTTGGAATGGGAACACGTACCCCTCATCAATTTGGGACGCAAGTGCTTTGTCAGTTTGGGACGCAGAGGGCGGTATGTTGTTCCGGGGTCCTTGTTGGTCCCCGGTTTTATGGGGGGGAATGTGACGACCCTCCCACTCTGTCTACCGCTTTCTCTCTCTTTAATCTTGTTTCCTTATTAGGATGCTGGTGGGCGGAGTTGGGAGGGTCGTCAGCTACATGGGAAACACCTGGGCCCACTCTCCCAAGATAAATACACCACTTCCCCATTCATGGGGGAGACTCTCTCCAGGCAGATACCTTGACAGATTTGTTTGTGTTTCGGTTATGTTTCATGGTGCTTTTTGGTTGTTTGTGTTAGCATCTTTCAACACCCTGCATTATCACATTCATGCATGCAAAACACTCACTTACACTACTGATTACTGATTACACATCCCATTGTATATTATACCTAGTTTCGTTAGTTAAATAAATATATTTTGGTTACTCCTTATCTCCACGTGGTCTCCCTTTTGTTACGGGCTCTGAGCCGGTTCGTGACATCTCAAAACCAAATCCACTGTTATTGATAACGGGTTATTGGTGTGAGTTTGGCATGGAGACCATACTGTGTAAGGGATATTGAGGTGTATGGGAAAAGTTTGAGAATCCCATTATGTAGGCATATCAATTGTATGTTTAAAGGCACTTGATCAGCAAGTTTTCAGTGCAGGGAGAGATGAAATGGTCTCAATTGACTACTGCATCATTATTGGCTTTAAAGCCATCTAGTAAATCCCCTAGATCGATCAATGCAGTCAAGTTCAGACTCTGAGTTTATTGCAACCTCAGAATGAAATATCAATCTAAGTAATCCTAGAAGCCTTCAGTGTAATGATATTTAGCATCAAAAAGTTAACCGTCCATGCACACACCTTACCTATCAAGCTGACTTCATCTCTCAACACGTTCTGCCCATCCCAAGTCCTATATGATATAGTTTTGTTTTTAAGATACACTACATGACCAAAAATATGCTGACACCTGCTCGTTCAACATCTCATGACAAAATCATGGGCATTTGCTACTATAACAACCTTCACTGTTCTGGGAAGGATTTCCACTAGATGTTGGAACATTGCTGCGGGGTCTTGCTTTCATTCAGCCACAAGAGCATTGGTGAGGTCGGGCACTGATGTTGGGGAATTAGGCCTGGCTCGCAGTCGGTGTTCAAATTGATCCTAAAGGTGTTCGATGGGATTGAGGTCAGGGCTCTGTGCCGGCCAGTCAAGATATTCCACACCAATCTCAACAAACAATTTCTCTATGGACCTCGCTTTGTGCACGGGGGCATTATCATGCTGAAACAGGAAAGGGCCTTCCCCAAACTGTTGCCACAAAGTTGGAAGCACAGAATCGTCTAGAATGTCATTGTATGCTGTAGCATTAACAATTCCCTTCACTGGAACTAAGGGGCCTCTACCGAACCATGAAAAACACCCCCAGACCATTATTAATCCTCCACCAAACTTTACTGGCGCAACTATGCATTCAGCAGTTAGCGTTCTCCTGCCATCCGCCAAACCCAGATTGTCCGTCGGACTGCCAGATGGTGAAGCGTGATTCATCACTCCAGAGTACGAGTTTCCACTACTCCAGAGTCCAATGGCGGTGAGCTTTACACCACTACAACCGACGCATGGCATTGCGCATGGTGATCTTATACTTGTGTACGGCTGCTTGGCCATGGAAACCCATTTCATGAAGCTCCTGATGAACAGTTCTTGTGCTGATGTTGCTTCCAGAGGTAGTTTGGAACTCGGTGTTGCAACCGTGGACAGGCGATTTTTACACACTACACGCATCAGCACTCGGTGGTCCCATTCTGAGAGCTTCATGGCTGAGCCGTTGTTGTTCCTAGACGTTTCAACTTCACAATAACAGCACTTACAGTTGACTGGGGCAGCTTTAGCAGGGCAGAAATTTGACGAACTGACTTGTTGGAATGTTGGCATCCTATGACTGTGCTACGTTGAAAGTCATTGAGCTGTTCAGTAAGGCCATTCTACTGCCAATGTCTGTCTATGAAGATGTCATGGCTGTGTGCTTTATTTTATAAACCTGCCAGCAAAGGGTGTGGTATAAATAGCTGAACCCGCTAATTTGAAGGGGTGTCCACATACTTCAGAAAGTATTCGGACCCCTTCAGTTTTTCCACATTTTGTTACGTTACACCCTTATTCTAAAATTGATTAAATAAAAAAAGGTTTGAAAGGTTTGCAAATGTATTACAAATAATAAACTGAAATACCTTATTGACGTAAGTATTCAGACCCTTTGCTATGAGACTCGGAATTGAGCTCAGGTGCATCCTGTTCCAATTGTTCATCCTTGAGATGTTTCTACAACTTCCTTGGAGTCCACCTGTGATAAATTCAATTGATTGGACATGATTTGGAAAGGCACACACCTGATAATATTAGGTCCAACAGTTGACAATGCAGTCCATAGAGCTCTGAGACAGTACTTTATCAAGGCACAGATCTGGGGAAGGGTACCAAAACATTTCTGCAGTATTGAAGGTCCCCAAGAAACCAGTGGCTTCCATCATCTTTAAATGGAAGAAGTTTGGAACAACCAAGACTCTTCTTAGAGCTGGCTGCCTGGCCAAACAGAGCAATGAGGGGAGAAGGGCCTTGGTCAGGGAGGTGACCAAGAACCCGATGGTCACTCTAACAGAGCTCCAGAGTTCCTCTGTGGAGATGGGAGAACTTTCCAGAACAGCTCTGCAGCACTCCACCAATCAGGCCAATATAGTAGAGCGACCAGACGGAAGCCACTCCTCAGTAATTAGCACATGACAGCCCATTTGGAGTTTGCCAAAATGATCAGGATCGAGGGAAAGATGATCAGAGCAAAGTACAGAGAGATTCTTGATGAAAACCTGCTCCAGAGCACTCAGGACCTCAGAGTGGGGTGAAGGTTCACCTTCCAACAGGACAACGACCCTAAGCACACAGTGAAGACAACGCAGGAATGGCTTCGGGACAAGTCTCTGAATGCCCTTGAGTGACCCAGCCAGGGCCTAGACATGAAGCCGATCGAACATCTCTGGAGAGACCTGAAAATGGCTGTGAAGCGACGCTCCCCATCCAACCTGACAGAGCTTGAGAGGATCTGCAGAGAATGGGAGAAATTCCCCAAATACAGGTGTGCCAAGCTTGTAGTGTCATACCCAAGAACACTCAAGGCTGTAATCGCTGCCAAATGTGCTTTAACAAAGTACTGAGTAAAGGGTCTGAATACTTATGTCAATGTGATATTTCAGTTATTATTATATATATATTTTTTGCAATAATTTCATTAATTGTCATTATGGGGCATTGTGTGTAGATACATTTTAGAATAAGGCTGTAACGTAACAAAATGCGGGACGGGGTGTGATGGGGTGTGAATACTTTCCGAATGCTCTGTATATAGTGTACTTTAAAAGTAATTTGAATTTAGGTCCTAAATCATTTAAAACATGCCTCTTAACTTATCTGGTATTATCTTATCTTACCATAAGGACATGTTGAAAATCCTTTTTTATTCTACAACCGAGTGATCCCAAAAACTCCCAGACACCACATAATCAAACATAACAATAATTAATAACATGTTAATATGGGACCATAAACAAACACAATATTAAGAAATAACTTCTGACACAATGTTTACCTCTTTGGGATATTTATTAAGTATATATTATTTGAAGGTGTCTACTGAAGGATGATGGTATTGTACAGTATATTCTACTCATTTGGTTTTGAGCAATGACTTCAAAGGAAACAATGGGGAGTCAAATCACAAGATCAATAGAAACACAATCAAAAACAACAATGGTAAAAAAAAGTCAAAAACAGAACAAAAAAAATATTCTATTGACGTTGATGTTAAAGGGACGCAAGGAAGAAAGAAAAGATCCACAATTTTCACATGAATAATGGAATAAGTCCTAGATTTAGTTGCCAAGTTGCAGAGAGATATCGGAGACATTGGAAAGCAAATTAGACCCATTGATTCAATTCTAAATGCTTCAGTCATAAGGTATGAAAGACAATTGGCGCTGTGCTAGCTGGGAGGGATCAAACAAAACAAGCTGTATTGTCTGGAAACACTCCACAGCGAGAGGTAAACATTAACAGACCTCCTAGGATAATAAAATCTTTCGATTTATGATGCCATAGCTGAAAAGAATGCCAATGCAATCATGACTGGAATCTGACGATCAATCATCACGAATACACGCTCCTCCTGAGGGTGATAAAACCCTAGTTCCAGTTCCTTAATTGCTTTACGAGCGAACCTACTTATTAAGCAGCTTTTTACTGTTCAAATGTGTATATTATAGCATACATGACATGAGATATGAGAGTACTACTGAGGGTTTGGACTGCTAGAGCAACTGGACAATATAGAGAGTGTACCAGTATCAATAAAACACGAAAAAAGCAAAATCATAGGAAAGATCAAGATATATCCAGAACTTAATCATAATTTATGGACACAGCAATTAATAATAAGTTACACATAATACTTTCACAAAGATATCAGTGATCCCTTGATTCTTTAACCCCACCCCCACCGTTGAGTCCATAACAATGTGGTTTGATTGACATGCAAGACCAAGCTCCCAATTGGTACAGTCCCAGCTTATAGGAGACAGAGCTGCCTGGCCCTGTCCTGCCCACTCTAGGACTTCACTTCCTGCTTCTTCTTGCTCTGGAACTTCCTGAACTGTGATTGGATCGCCACAGCAGCCTTCTCCGTCTCAGGGGCCTTCATGTCGATGTCCGCAAAGTCCTCCTCAGGAGCATCCTTCTTGGAGTCATCTGTAAGGAAGGGAGGAAAGATGGTGAGAGACTACGACAGAAAATCAATTCAAATAAAATTGTATTGTCACATGCGCCGAATACAACAGGTGTAAACCTTACCGTGAAATGCTTACTTACAAGCCCTTAACCAACAATGCAGTTCAAGAAATAGAGTTAAGAAAATATTTACTAGATAAACTAAAGTTTTCAAAAATGAACACAAGAAAATGACATAACAATAATGAAGCTATATATAGGGGGTACCGGTACTGAGTCAGTGTGCGGGGGTACAAGTTAGTCAAGGTAATTTGTAAAGTGACTATGTATAGATAATGAACAGCGAGTAGCAGTAGTGTAAAAACAAGGAGAGGGGGGGGGGGGGGTCAATGTAAATAGTCAGGGTAGCCATTTGGTTAGTTGTTCAGCAGTCTTATGGCTTGGGGGTAGAAGCTGTTAAGGAGCCTTTTGGTCCTAGACTTGGTGCTCTGGTACCGCTTGCCGTGCGGTAGCAGAGAGAACAGTCAATGACTTGGGTAACGGGAGTCTGACAATTTTTTGGGCCTTCCTCTGACACCACCTAGTATAGAGGTCCTGGATGTCAGGAAGCTTGGCAGCAATGATGTACTGGGCCGTACGCACTACCCTCTGTAGCGCCTTACAGTCAGATGCCGAGCAGTTAACATACCAGGCAGTGATGGAACCGGCCAGGATGCTTCGATGGTGCAGCTGTAGAACTTTGAGGATCTGGGGACCCATGCCAAATCTTGCAGGGGAAAAGGTGGTGTCATGCCCTCTTCACAACTGTCCTGTTGTATTTGGACCATGACAGTTTGTTGATGATGTGGACACCAAGAATCTTGAAACGCTCGACCCGCTCCACTTCAGCCCTGTCGATGTTAATGGGGGCCTGTTTGGCCTACCTTTTCCTATAGTCCACGATCAGCTCCTTTGTCTTGCTCAAATTAAGGGAGAGGTTGTTGTCCTGGCACCACACTGCCAGGTCTCTGACCTCCTCTCTATAGGCTGCCTCATTGTTGTCGTTGATCAGGCCTACCACTGTTGTGTCATCAGCAAACTTAATGATGGTCTTGGAGTCGTGCTTGGCCATGCAGTCGTGGGTGAACAGGGAGAATATGAGGGTATTTTTTATGTATTATTATTTTTTTCACCTTTATTTAACCAGGTAGGCCAGTTGAGAACAAGTTCTCATTTACAACTGCGACCTGGCCAAGATAAAGCAAAGCAGTGCGACACGTACAACAACACAGAGATACACATGGAATAAACAAACGTACAGTCAATACACAATAGAAAAGTCTATATACAGTGTGTGCAAATGAAGTGAGATTAGAGAGGTAAGGCAATAAATAGGCCATAGTGGCAAAATAAATTCAACACTGGAGTGATAGATGTGCAGAAGATGAATGTTCAAGTAGAGATAATGGGGTGCAAAGGGGAAAAAAATATATAACAATGTGGGGATGAGGTAGTTGGGTGGGCTATGTACAGGTGCAATGATCTGTAAGCTGCCCTGACAACTGATGCTTAAAGTTAGGGAAGGAGATATGAGTTTCTAGCTTCTGTGATTTTTGCAATTCGTTCCAGTCATTGGCAGCAGAGAACTGGAAGGAAAGGCGGCCAAAGGAGGAATTGGCTTTGGGAGTGACCAGGGAAATATACCTGCTGGAGCGCGTGCTACGGGTGGGTGTTGCTATGGTGACTAGTGAGCTGAGCTAAGGCGGGGCTTTACCGAGCAAAGACTTAGAGGACCTGGAGCCAGTGGGTTTGGCGACGAATATGAAGTGAGGGCCAGCCAATGAGAGCATACAGGTCGTAGTGGTGGGCAGTATATGGGGCTTTGGTGAGAAAACAAATGGCACTGTGATAGACTGCATCTAATTTGCTGAGTAGAGGCTATTTTGTAAATGACATCGCCAAAGTCAAGGATCGGTAGGATGGTCAGTTTTACGAGGTTATGTTTGGCAGCATGAGTGAAGGAGGCTTTGTTGCGAAATAGGAAGCTGATTCTAGATTTAATTTTGGATTGGAGATGCTTAATGCGAGTCTGGAAGGAGCGTTTACAGTCTAACCAGACACCTAGGTATTTGTAGATGTCCACATATTCTAGGTCAGAACCGTCCAGAGTAGTGATGCTAGCAGGTGCGGGCAGTGATCAGTTGAAAAGCATGCATTTAGTTTTACTTGCATCTAAGAGCAGTTGGAGGCCACGAAAGGAGTGTTGTATGTTATTGAAGCTTGTTTGGAGGTTTGTTAACACAGTGTCCAAAGAAGGGCCAGAAGTATACAGAATGGTGTTGTCTGCGTAGAGGTGGATCAGAGAATCACCAGCAGCAAGAGCGACATCATTGATGTATACAGAGAAAAAGAGTCGGCCAGAGAATTGAACCCTGTGGCACCCCCATAGAGGCTGCCAGATGTCCGGACAACAGGCCCTCCGATTTGACACAATGAACTCTGTCTGAGAAGTAGTTGGTGAACCAGGCGAGGCAGTCATTTGACAAACCAAGGCTGTTGAGTCTGCCGATAAGAATGCGGTGATTGACCGAGTCGAAAGCCTTGGCCAGCTCAATGAATACGACTGCACAGTATTGTCGATGGCGGTTATGATATTGTTTAGGATTAAGCACCCCTGAGGGGCCCCAGTGTTGAAGATCAGCGTGGCAGATGTGTTGTTGCCTACCCTTACCACCTGGGGGCGGCCCATCAGGAAGTCCAGGATCCAGATGCAGAGGGAGGTGTTTAGTCCCAGGGTCCTTAGCTTAGTGATGAGCTTTGTGGGCAGTATGGTGTTTAACGCTGTGCTGTAGTCAATGAACAGCATTCTCACATAGGTGTTCCTTTTGTCCAGGTGGGAAAGGGCAGTGTGGAGCGCGATTGAGATTGCATCATCTGTGGATCTGTTGGGGCGGAATGCAAATTGGAGTGGGTCTAGGGTTTCCATAATGATTTGTCCAGTTCGAGTTGAGTAATCGCTGTTCTAATGTTCAGAAGTGCTTTTCGGTCCAAAGAGACAGTAGCAGCAACATTATGTACAAAATTAGTTTTCAAACAATGCCAAAAAACAAACACAATAGGACAGTTGGTAAGGAGCCCGTAAAACGGCAGCCTTCCCCTCCGGCACCATTATAGCATAGAGCAACTGGGGAGTCAAACTGAATGGCTGTGTCTACCACAATTGGGGTCACTCCATTTCATCCTTGCATCATTTTTTTTTTTACAGTTTTCAATTCATGAATTGACCGACATGTTTTTATAAATGGAATTAACTTCACCTCTGGCGTGCACTATTAGTCTTCCTATGAAAGAAACTTAAGACCTGTATCACCAACAGTAAGAATCAGTATCACCAACAGTATTCTGCTGCCTCCCTTAGAACAATGTAGATTATCCCAAGATGTCTGCGAACAGTAGAGCTATCTTATAGTCTGGTGAGGAGGAGGAGTTTTCCGTGTCTGAAATAGACTTCACCATTCATTTTATGGATTCAGGTTCACTCAAACATCGTTTTAAGCATTGTTTTACTATTGACAGTTACAGCTAATTTCGGGATTGTATATCGATTCCCTCTCCTTAAATATTTATCTTTGTTTCATGTAGTTATACAATCAAGAACTAAGAAATTCACTGGAAAGAAACCAGGAAATTATTGATTGATTTGGTGAAAAGTCATGACTGGTTCGAGCTAAGTTCAGTTTTGAGATTCATTGGCTTAGCGTCAGCTGGAAGCTTCTGATGGTCTTAGAAATGTGACCTCTCCCCGCTTGGCTCGATGGGATATGTAGTGATATTGCCAACACAGCCAGATATGTACACAGTCTTGTCCCCTTAACCTTTTTTAAATTGACTATCATATTTGTTTATAAAAGCTGACTTTATTAGTAAAATTAGTAATTCAAGAATGTCACAAGTTAATTGACACGAGAAAACAGCAACTCTACAGAGCACCAATGGCTACAATGAATGGCAGCGTTCCTCCTCGTCACCAGCGGAGCGCATCGGCCATATCCCCAGTGAGTGCGCGTCCTTGGATCAGTACCACTGGAAAGTTTTTTGGGGTGACAATAATTTCCTCCTCCAGGCTAGATGGGCTCCCGAGTGGTGCAGTGGTCTAAGGCACTGCATCATCTTTCCCACTGGGCACAGACGTCAAGTCAACGACTATTCCATGTTGGTTCAATGTAATTTCATTGAAATGACGTCGATTCAATCAGTGTGTGCCCAGTGGGTTGTCAGTGTCAGCAGAGTAGGCTTCTAATTTGTATCATATTAAAAAATATGTTACTTATGTCTCCAGTCATATAGCCTAAAATGGATGTTGGCATTCGAAGTCGTCCCTGTTGTGACTTGATAGCGTGTATTATGCATCTATTTCACGCTGCACTGTATGCACCATTCACCAAGTAAATTAGTCAATTTATGATGAAGTTAAGTAGTGGTTGACATTGTATATGCTGTTCCACAGACTTATGGCTGGAGTCATTATTTGTATTGTTTTCATTGTTTTGTTTGAGTTGTGTAGAAATGCAGTAATTGAGCTTCAATCCTTGGAATTCACATCCCACTTTGCCATACCCTAAGTTTAGGTGAACTGATGCCACTGGTTGGAGCTGGTGACTGAGATGTATGCTGCTCAGGGACACTGGAACAATGATTGATGAAGGTCTAGTCTCAGAACACCTAGGTGAGAGCATTCAGTATAGAGGGGTATAGCTGCAATCCAGACTACATGAAATCCTCACTACCACATATATAATCACATTTGTGGCCTGCTGGAGGTCATTTTGCAGGGCGCTGGCAGTGCACCTCCTTGCACAAAGGCGGAGGTAGCGGTCCTGCTGCTGGGTTGTTGCCCTCCTACGGCCTCCTCCACGTCTCCTGATGTACTGGCCTGTCTCCTGATAGCGCCTCCATGCTCTGGACACTACGCTGACAGACACAGCAAACCTTTTTGCCACAGCTCGCATTGATGTGCCATCCTGGATGAACTGCACTACCTGAGCCACTTGTGTGGGTTGTAGACTCCGTCTCATGCTACCACTAGAGTGAGAGCACCACCAGCATTCAAAAGTGACCAAAACATCAGCCAGGAAGCATAGGAACTGAGAAGTGGTCTGTGGTCACCACCTGCAGAATCACTCCTTTTTTGGGGGTGTCTTGCTAATTGCCTATAATTTCCACCTTTTGTCTATTCCATTTGCACAACAGCATGTGAAATTTATTGTCAATCAGTGTTGCTTCCTAAGTGGACAGTTTGATTTCACAGAAGTGTGATTGACTTGGAGTTACATTGTGTTGTTTAAGTGTTCCCTTTATTTTTTTGAGCAGTGTATATATATATATATGTCAAAAAACAGCAAAAATGTCCAAAAGGATGTATAATATATATATGACTAAATTAATCACATTTATCTAATCTACATTATTGTACATTATTGTAAACATTGTAAACATTATTGTAAACTTAAACTTCAGAGGTAATGAGAAAAATGTAAATTATTTGGTCCAAAATCTATTTGAAGTGTGACTTTCAATTCAATTTCTCATCTAGTCACATTCGCTTTACCCGTATAGCTGAATTCTACATTTAATGTCATTTCTGGATATCATAGTATTCTGCCAAGTATCCTGCAAGCCTAATTTTGCGGTCTCTAACTCCAGGGATTTGAATTACATTATCATGACAACAATACCATGCCCTAGTTTTGAAAGTAGTTATTTCTGTGAATCCCAGGCTTGAATGTGCCCAAGGTAGATCGAAATACTTTATTTATTATTTAATTATGGTGTCTTTTCTTTCATTAAAAAACACAAAAGAGAGCTAGTCAAGACATTATCTGTCAAGTTCTGAGACATCTTTGCTTCTCAGTTTTTGCTGTTTTTGGACATTAAGTTCTTCATGAGTAGAAGTGGAGACTGTGGACTCTCACTCAATGTGTTCATATGTACCAACATGGATGGAGTTTTCAGTCATGAATTTCACAAGACAATTTTTGAAAGCAGGATAGTAGTTATACAGTACAGTAGGTCTACGTGGTGTATGGTTGTACAGTATGTTGTGTATTTTGTCATATTTGTCCTATATAAATCCTTTACCCACCTTGTCCAGAAGGTTTGCTGTTTCCACTCATGGCTCCAGATCCTTGTCTCTGCAAAGAAAAATAAAGAAAGTGATCAATATTCCTCCTTCAATATTTTACATAAAGGCAAAGCTTTGAAGTAGACCAGTAGCCAGAAGGTAGCTGGTTCAAAAGTGGGAATTGAACACATACATGCATACATGTGCGAGCTTCAACTACCGTACATGAGAAAGAGTGTGTTCTACAGTAGCAGCTGAGCAGCAGAAACTTCTGCTCTGCGGAGGAACACCCTCCCCATCCTGCACATCACTACCTGAATTATTCATCCATGGCTTTCAATGAATTTCAAACACAGCAGCTCAGCTTTGATGTTAGGCAGGCTGCTGAGGAGAGAAAACACAACAAATTTCCTCAGTTCTCGTATAGAAGCCAGAGGAAGGAAAACTAATTTCGAGGCTTTGCCATCTGTCTCACTGTTGGTGTGGGGAAAAATTCACAAAGATTCACTGGGGTGTTGCGATAGCTTCCTTGTTGGGTCTCATCTGTCTGTGTTATATTCTGTCACATGGTCTGAGATTGATACTGTAGCTCACCATAGGCTACTACCACCCTATGGTGATGCTACTAACACCCCCCCTACTCTCTCAATCTCTTGTCCTTTCCCCCTCACTCCATTTCTACCTCTGTTTTCCTCCCCCCTTCTTTCTCTCTCCACGTTTCGATCTTCCAGTCTCTTCCTGTCTGTAACATGAGCTGCTCAGTTTTGAACGATATCGCGAATAACTGCAAAAATGTTGCTAAGGCTCTCCACTTTCTGGAGGACCGAATTTTGAAATCAGTGGAATGCCCAGTGGAAGCTGAGTATGATAGCTAAGGAGAAAGTTCAGACATTTGATTGCAAATGCTAAGGGAGTCAAAAAGAGAACACAGACTGTTGTATAAAACACCGGTCTCCGGATTACATCTTCAAACTATGGACAACCATGGCATCCATGACAGAGAGGGAGAAGGGTTCATCCATGTATATGGGTAAGAGAGTCTAGCTAAGAGAGTCTAAGTACATTTTCAGATGTTATACATTTCCAATTTAGTCAGAAAGCCGTTATCATTGCAAGTTAAAGCATTCTGTTAGCTAGCTAACTTTACATCTATGATATGTAGTAATATTATTCATATCTCCGAGCCATTTGCATTACTATGTATAGCCTAATGTTAGCTAGCTAGCTAACATTGAACCTAGTTGGTTAGTTTTAACATGTAGATTCATGCAGGGTAGTAACGTTATGAGTTGGGATTATGGTTAATTGTTTAGCTAGCTACATGTCTAAAAAGACACCACTGTGCAAGTAACCATTTCACTGTACCGTTTACACCTCCTGTATCCTGTGCATGTGACAAATAAACGTTGATTTTATTTAATATAGTGTGTGTTTATCAGAGACGGTAGTGTGAAGAACAACACCAAAGTCAAATTAGGATATAACGTTAGGCCTACGAGACTCTGTCCAAGTTCTCCAGTAGAATGCCCTGCTTTTATTTAGTCACACGCAGAACCAATTAGCTCACCAATCACTTGTAAATAAGGTTCTTGTTGTGAGTTTATTTTCCTGTAATAATGAATACAAATTAGCTGAAGTTAAGACGTTGTCAGCTATATGATATGGTAATTATTTGAACTGGCTAGCCAACTAACTTAACGTTAGCTAGCTAGCTAACAAGCTAGAATTGCCCCAAAACATTTTTTTTAGAAAGTTGCTTTTAGTTGCCTGATTTGCTAGATTGAAAAATGTATACATCCGTTTTTAAACGGATGGGTTTATTGGTGTTAAAATAGACCAGTTATGCTACTTTGGACCAACAAGCTGCTGATTTTTGTGTTTATACTGTTTCAGTACCACAATGACAAGTTTGCTGTCGGACGACAATAGAATGTTCATGATGTCACTGCGACAACTGTCTACAGACATGTCGATAGACGTAGTCTTAAACCAGCCTTTAGTCTTGAAATCTTTGGTTGTTTAGTACACTACCATACTCACTGTTTAGCACATGACCTCACATGAATCATTAAAGAGATGGGTGGGGCTAAGGCTTAAGAGGATATGAACCATGATGAATGGGTGTAGCCAAAGAAGAGGTCTCCAGTAGGTGTACCAAATCATTCAAGGGCCATTTTTTCAAAAGCGGGGTAGCAAGTTCATCAAAATTCAAAGCAGAATCACTTTCCCATTGTCTCCTCAACTGTAGTGTATGATACAGTTGAAGGTGGAAGTTTACATACACTTAGGTTGGAGTCATTAAAACTAGTTTTTCAACCACTCCACAAATTTCTTGTTAACAAACTATAGTTTTGGCAAGTTGGTTAGGACATCTACTTTGTGCATGACACAAGTCATTTTTCCAACAATTGTTAACAGACAGATTTCACTAAATCACAATTCCAGTGGGTCAGAAGTTTACATACACCAAGTTGAATGTGCCTTTTAACAGCTTGTAAAATTCCATAAAATGATGTCATGGCTTTAGCTTCTGATAGGCTAATTGACATCATTTGAGTCAATTGGAGGTGTACCTGTGGATGTATTTCAAGGCCTACCTTCAAACTCGGTGCCTCTTTGCTTGACATCATGGGGAAATTAAAAGAAATCAGCCAAGAAAAATAATAATTTGTAGACCTCCACAAGTCTGGTTCATCCTTGGGAGCAATTTCCAAACGCCTGAAGGTACCACGTTCATCTGTACAAACAATAGTATGCAAGTATAAACATCATGGGACTACGCAGCTGTCATACCGCTCAAGAAGGAGACGCGTTCTGTCTCCTAGAGATGAATGTACTTTGGTGCGAAAAGTGCAAATCAATCCCAGAACAACATCAAAGGACATTGTGAAGATGCTGGACGAAACAGGTACAAAAGTATCTATTTCCACAGTAAAACGAGTTCTATATCGACATAACCTGAAAGGCTGCTCAGCAAGGAAGAAGCCACTGCTCCAAAACCGCCATAAAAAAAGCCAGACTACGGTTTGCAACTGCACATGGGGACAAAGATGGTACTTTGTAAACTTCTGACCCACTGGGAATGTGATGAAATAAATAAAAGCTTAAATAAATCATTTTCTCTAAACAATATTCTGACATTTCACATTCTTAAAATAAAGTGGTGATCCTAACTGACCTAAGACAGGGAATTTTTACTAGGATTAAATGTCAGGAATTGTGAAAAACTGAGTTTAAATGTATTTGGCTAAGGTCTATGTAAACTTCCGACTTCAACTGTATATAATTTTCTAGCTCTGAGTCTCTACTTTTATCCAATGTAAAAAACACAATTTCAGGTTTTGCTACACAAGACCGAATCGAGCCGGTCAGTCACATTTCACAACTGGAGAGGAGAGGATACTTTTATTGCTTTTTCCGCTGGTGCTGTTGTGATTTATAGTAGAGCTGCTCAACACATATCTAGTGGTTACAGAGGTTAATACAGAAACAGTCATCGCTATCTAATCTGCTCTAATCCTGTTGTTGCTCATTGTCATTGGTGACCCTGTAATAGTTTGTTTGTTTTCTCTTTAATCACACGCAACCAGCGGCCAACAGATGTTATAGGGAGCGGCTGTGATGAAAACCATCACCATAAAGGATGGTTTCTCTTACTCTACATTAGTTTGAGGTGAATCCTTGATTCAGGATTGCATCAGCTCTTTGAGCATGCCCCAATCTCTACACCCTCCCTCCCTTCCTCCCCCTCTATCTGCCTGGATACGGTTAGAACTTACATAACCAGGCTGGTCATAATGTTCAGGAGGATTACTCTGAACAGACTGGCACATTTTCCCCACATTATTCCTCTTTTTTCTATATTTATTTATCTCCAGTGAGGCTCTTATCTCTCTTTCAGCTCTATTTTTGTTAAACAGCGCCTAATAAATGTGTAAAAAAAATTAAAGAAATGTGCATCTAGACGCCATGACTGAATTTCAAATGAAAAATTTGTCACGGCCCCTTCATTTTCACATTCTCATCTCTCACTTCGGCTTAGCTCCTTGATGATTATTGTTCCCTCGCTCATGCCAGCTTTTGTCAAAGTCCTGCCAGCAACATCATCAACAAACCATTCAAATCCTCATTATGTATTCTATATAGTACATAATTATGGATCACATACTCATTGTGTTGTGGCGGCTTTACACACATTACCATTTCATTATACCAAACACAGGCGCAACGAAGTGTGGGCCGCTGTCAGATGAAGGGATGAGTCTGTATCACTCTGTTGTCCAGAATAAATAGGGTTACATGTGGGGCGCAGTCCCTATCTGAGCCACTCTACTACTGTAGGGGTAAATACTGGATTCTGTACCAGGAACCACTACAATCTCTTTAAGTGGGCACACAACAAGATACATCCTCATACACCCTCTGACTTCTTTTCCCTGTTTTTTTTCTTTGCAGGTCTTGTCCTGGATGCAGAACTGAGTGTTTTCCCCTTTTATCTCACAAAATGTTAGGCATGATGCAAGATAGGATTCTAAACAGATGTAAATAACAAGTATTGCATATCCAGCAAGCTAGCTAAGTTAACTAGCAATCGGTAAGGATAAACAATCATTTACTGTTGTAAATCTCTGAAACTGAAGCTGGTTTTACTGTAAAAAATATTTGCCTAAGCATGCCTGATAGACATGGCTGCAGGTCAATATTGTCTAGCCTACCTACCTACCATTTGTACAGTCTGGTCACTGTGCAAAGTTTGAATGTCATATTTCATTCCATAAGGCTAGATATTGTGACTGTAATCTCTATGCCTGTGCACATGCATGCATATTCAACTAGTCTACCCTAATATTGATGTTATGCTGGCACAGTTCAACTGTTTTTCAAACTATACAATAGAGTATAATTGTTTATTGTCTTACAGAAAATATAAAGTGCCTGGGCTTCTTCCTGGAGTGGATTCTAGATACAAAAACTGAATCCCTTTGCTTGCGTGTGTCATTGTAGCAGAACTGTATCCCTCTCGAAGGATTATACATTATGCTCGATTTCAAGCAGATGACTCATGAGGAGCTGAATGGCAGTTTGATCATGACAAGACTCCCCACACAGATATACAAATATTCCTTGAATTTACTGTATGTTTCTTTGGAATGACCATTTCATAATGACCACCTCTCCCATCATCTGCGGATCACCAGTTATTTTAGCAACAGATTGTTACACCAGATAATGTAATTTAACCATATTTAACGTATCCATTACTGGCAGTTACAGGATAGGTACTGTTTGGTGTAACACAGAGAATTTGACCAACCTTAGTGATGCCTTCTTCGTCCTCGATTCAGGGAAACAGGAGTCTCATAAAATGTCCGTGTCCAGATGCAGGGGGTCAGTTTGAATTTAGAAAAAGCTCCGTTATTACAATAAAACCTTTTTTGGTCCATAAAGTAATCCAACATTATGTGCTCCGCCATCGTGTCTATTTCAAGTCTTCTCACTCATTGATCGAGACAGGTATCTGTCATCATGACATGCAGCACTTTGGGGTGGACACCCACCTGTCTCAATAGAGATGTTCATGACATAAAAGCCTAGGACACAGTCCTCATGACTGGAGGACCCCCCCATCAGAGGAATGAATGAAAGGTGCTACGGTGAAACACTTAGGAATACAGCACCAAGAGCCAGTCAAACAAAGCTTTTACACTACGACACCTTTTGCACATTAAAATGAGAGGACAAATAAAGGTTAAAGGAAGGGGTAGAAAAAGATAAATAGTTAGAGCATGTTTTACTGTATCTACTCTACACTTTTCCCTGTCGCATAAGCTTGGTATATGAATACATTGTTGGACAACTGACTAGGTATCCCCTTTCCTTTCCCTATGTGGTCCTAAAAATATTAAATATCAACACTCAGCATCCCTGAAAGGTAGCGGAGCAGAGCAGGGGTGAGGGGGCAGATTTAAAAAAATGCTTAGTGATGCTGAGGCATCAATGTGAACAGTCTTCGCCCGTTCTGGGTTACAGAGGAAGAGCTTGCGGCCAGCTCCTGAACTCAGTGGCCGGGCTTTATATGGCGAACACCTGTGGTTGTGGGTCACACTCCCTGACCATGCAGTGCTGATGGTCATTCAGGAGTGCCATGCAGACACATTGAGACATCTGTCACAACATTATGTCAGACTCACACTGAACACACCAGCTCGCCATTTATAATTTTACACTGCATGCAGGCAAAGGCATAATATATATATATAAACACAAGCCAAAACAACAACCAAAACAACAGATTCTCCTTCTGGGCCACCAAGCAGCACAGCACAGCCATTTCCAGAAATGCCACTCATTAGGAGATAGAAGAAAGAGGAACAACAACAGCAGCCATGATCCACTGAGACCATAGCATAAAGTCTTTCACCGAGATTCAGGCTGTAACATGGCCAGCTAAACTGAGTGGGCACAGTAACTGCAGGAAGTGAAAAGATAATGAGTCCATGGCATTCATTCAGTTCAGTCAATTCCTGAGGCGCTAAGGCGCTGCTTGTCACGTCACGCTCCCCCCAGAGAAGACAAGATGTTAGCCTGCTCCCAGTCCCATATGTTGGAGCTGGAGAGGGAGATTAACTAATGGGACGACGGTGATGATGGTGATAGTAGTAATGATGTTTTCAGCACATAAGGATTGTTTTTCCTTACATGGTTGAGTCATAGGCTGTAAGCACACAGCTCTCACAGCTGGAAGATAACACAGCATAAAGAGCTGTGGATCTGGTGTGTCAGTAATCCCCCTGGGCATGCCCAGCCCAGTCTGGTTCTATATCCCCATGTAGAGCTTGGCACACACAACAGCGCAGTGCGTTTAACCTGGTGCCACCCAGATGTCTGCACTCAGCACTCCACAGCCCTTTAGCCTGACTCTTCAGCCTGTATGCCTGCCTGGCATTGCCACCCAAAGTCACGCCAACCTGTGTCGTTTACTCATTGCATTTTACTTTTAGAGTTTATTTTAAAATTGCTTTGTTGATTTTTATAACACTACATGGCCTGGTACCCGAATACATGTCTGATATGCTTTTAAGGTATGTGCCCAGTCGGTCCCTCAGATCTTCCAGCACTGATCTTTAAGTCGTTCTAAATGTCAGAACCAAAACTTTTGGTGAGGCTGCCTTAAGATCCCGGACTGCATCTTTAGCTAATGTATTAATCTCATCTCTCATGATTAAACTGAGTCAGATCTCTGCTATAGTCTAAACATAGATCAGATCATCACTTACTCTTCGATGATAAAGACATGTACTGTATGTTCAATCATTAATATAATTTATATAAAGCACGCTCTCACATCCCACAGTGATGTGATCAAAGGATGCCGTGGTAGTATTAGGGGGGTTGAATTAGCCAAATAAATAAATAATATATCCTCGTGGCCGTTTCTAGGGCTATTTTGGGTGTTTCTGTGAGCTTGGTCTCTCCAGAGGGGCTCCACACTGCACTGAGTGTCTATTAACTATTCAACAAGGAGGAGAGGAGGAGACGCTAGGCGAACTAGGCCACAGACGACAATGTCGGCAACTCAGCCCCAACCAACACGTAAACAACGCCTCAGCAACCCCAGCGTGGTGGGGAGTGCAGGGGAAGGGACTCAGGAGCTCAAAGAGAGAGGTGGGAGCAGAAGGGAAGCATGGTGCTGGAAGGATGGAGCCGGCT
Source organism: Salvelinus fontinalis (assembly GCF_029448725.1). NCBI lineage: Eukaryota > Metazoa > Chordata > Actinopteri > Salmoniformes > Salmonidae > Salvelinus > Salvelinus fontinalis. The sequence goes on from NC_074677.1 coordinate 33,028,882, forward strand.
GCTGAGACAGGGTCACAGGGTGACTCAGACACTGGACCATAACAGCTATAGTTCAGTTGTGTAGCCAAACACGTTCACTCAAGCTTAGTGGGTTTTCTGCTGTCTAGCCCCCATTGTGATTTGGTACTATACATGGACACTGAAATTGTATCCACCTAAGTGTTGTGTGCTCACATAAGCTTATCTACAGTGCATTCGGAAAGTATTCAGACCCCTTCCCTTTTTCCACATTTTGTTACGTTACAGCCTTATTCTAAAATGGATTAAATAATTTTTACCCCTCAATCAATCTACATACAATACCCAATAATGACAAAGCAAAAACAGATATAATATTTTTTTGGTACATTTATTACAAATAAAAAAACTTCAATATCACATTTACATAAGCATTCAGATTCTTTACTCAGTACTTTGTTGAAGCACCTTTAGCAGCGATTACAGCCTTGAATCTTCTTGGGTATGATGCTATAAGCTTGGCACACCAGTATTTGGGGAGTTTCTCCCATTCTTCTCTGCAGATCCTCTCAAGCTCTGTCAGGTTGCATGTGGAACGACGCTGCACAGCAATTTTCAGGTCTTTCCAGAGGTGTTCTATCAGTTCAAGTCTGGGCTCTGGCTTAGGGTCGTTGTCCTGTTGGAACGTGAACCTCCACCCCAGTCTGAGGTCCTGAGCGCTCTGGAGCAGGTTTTCATCAAGGATCTCTCTGTACTTTGCGCCATTCATCTTTCCCTCGATCCTGACTAGTCTCCCAGTCCCTGTCATTGAAAAACATCCCCACAGCATGATGCTGCCACCACCATGCTTCACCATAGGGATGGTGCCAGGTTTCCTCCAGATGTGACGCTTGTCATTCAGGCCAAAGAGTTCAATCTTGGTTTCATCAGACCAGAGAATCTTGTTTCTCATGGTCTGAGAGTCCTTTAGGTGCTTTTTGGCAAAATCCAAGAGGGCTGTCATGTGCCTTTTACTGGCCACTCTACCATAAAGGCCTGATTGGTGGAGTGCTGCAGAGATGGTTGTCCTTCTGGAAAGTTCTCTCATCTCCACAGAGGAACTCTGGAGCTCTGTCAGAGTCCATCATGTTCTTGGTCACCTCCCTGACCAAGGCCCTTCTCCCCTGATTTCTCAGTTTGGCCGAGTCTTGGTGGTTCCAAACTTCCACTGTTTTCTTGAGAACCTTCAATGCTGCAGAAATGTTTTGGTACCCTTCCCCAAATCTGTGCCTTGACACAATCCTGTCTCAGAGCTCTAAAGACTATTCCTTTGACCTCATGACTTGGTTTTTGCTCTGACATGCGCTGTCAACTTTGGGACCGTATATAGGTGTGTGCCTTTCCAAATCATGTTCAATTAATTTAATTTACCACAGATGGACTCCAATCAAGTTGTAGAAACATCTCAAGGATGATCAATGGAAAGAGGATGCACCTGTGCTCAATTTCAAGTCTCATAGCAAAGGGTCTGTATACTTATGTAAATCATATCCATTTTTGATTTTTAATACATTTCCAAAAATTTCTAAAACCTTGATTTTGCTTTGTCATTATGGGATATTGTGTGTAGATTGATGATAGAAAAAAGGATTTACTCCATTTTAGATTGAGGCTGTAACGTATCAAAATGTGGAAAAAGGGAAGGGGTCTGAATACTTTCCGAATGCACTGTATGTGTTTACCTACATGTTTTCTATTGGCCCCATTGTGATTTGAATTGTTGCTTGGTAAATGAAAACAAGCTATAAACCAACTGATCAGGGGAAACGTAGTTATTCAAATGAACCATTTTAACCAGTGACCAATGGAACCCTCAAATTAACCTATGAAGAACTCCTCCCTCACTACATTACCAGGTGTCGAAAGCAATTAGCATACATTAACGTTCTAGACGAGACACAAGAAGAAAGTGTCCTTTGAATTTATGCTTTCAAGTAACAACTTTGAGCTGAGATGGACTTTATTGTCACTATATCAAGCTCTATGGGAGGAAAGGGAGCCAAGGTTGTACTCAGCTCAGCTGCCAACACATTAGATAACTCTGACTTGCAGCACCATATCCACCTGTTTACAGCACGATATCTACCTTTAATGGTTCAGGCTTGGCAAAGTTGGATGGAGCAGTGCTAACATTCCTTACATGTGCATCCAGAAAGTATTACATAGCCTACTAGTCTCTGGAATCCTGTCAAGTATCCATCTAACTTGACGAGTAGTGCTACAATACCTGCTCACTCAGCAGACACACATCCGCCAAGTTTAGAGGATAGAGGAAGTCCATGTTGGAATGGGATAGGGTAAAGGAAAATGTCATCCTCTCATGCGTCAAGGCTCTGGTGTTGGATTGCACAGTTAGGGCGTTCAACTTGGTTTGACTTGTCCATCCAGAAGCTGAACCTGACATCGTCATTAATAAAAACAGCCTAGGTCAGTGATGCCCCTGAGAGAAGGAAAGTTAGGGGATGACCTTGGTGGTAGGAGTGACCGTGAAGAAAGACCGTTCTGAGATGGCCTCATCTTCGTGACAGTGTTTTATTATTTAGTTGTTTTTGCTAGCTAACTTTAGTTCTCCGGCATTGCATTTAACTGTTTGTTAACATCAGTGTAGAAGTCAACTGTAGAAGTCAACTGAGGAGATTCTTCACTTTAGACATGGCGGCGACAGATATGGCAGCTCCTAAGCAACTTTGCAGTATTTCTTTTTTTGTGTGTGTTATTTCTTACATTATTAGCCCAGACATTTTTTTGTGTTATTACATACAGAAATAAATTACTTTTGGATATCAGAGCATGTGTAACGGCTGTCGTAGTCGTTCTCCTCCTCAGACGAGGAGGAGCATGGATCGGACCAAGATGCGGATTGGTAAGTATTCATGTTTTAATGGGAAAACAACAAACACTACAAAATACAACAACCAACAACCGTGACTAACCTGAAACAGTCCTGTGTGGCCCAAACACTGACACAGGAACAAACACCCACAAAACACAAGTGAAACCCTGGCTGCCTTAGTATGACTCTCAATCAGGGACAACGATTCACAGCTGTCTCTGATTGAGAATCATACCAGGCCGAACACAAAATCCCAACATAGAAAATCAAACCTAGACCAACCCACCCAACTCACGCCCTGACCAACTAAAACAAATACATAACAAAGGAAAACAGGTCAGGAACGTGACAGCATGGGTAACTCACCAGCATTACGACCAGGAATACAACTTTCCCGAATTGGATCCTTTGTTCGTACCCCCCAGGGCAATCAAACTTATTCCAGAGGCTGCCCCAAAACACTGCCGGCGGAGAAGTGGTATTCGGAGTGGACTTCTAGTCTGACTCAGGAGGCGTGCACACCATCCACCGCTTACGAGTATATTACTCGCTAATGTACAGTATCTGGATAATAAAGTAGACAAGCTCAGGGCGAGGATCTCCTTCCAGAGAAACATCTGGGATTGTAACATATTCTGTTTCACATAAACATGGCTCTTGGGATATACTGTCCCCATCCATACAGCAATCTGGGTTCTCAGTACATCGCGCAGACAGGAATAAAGAACTCTCCGGGAATAAGAAAGGTGGGGGTGTATGTTTCATGATTAACTACTCATGGTGTGATTGTGAAAGCATACATAAACTGAAGTCCTTTTGTTCACCAGACCTAAAATACCTCAAACGCCAACCGTATTACCTCCCAAGAGAATTCTCTTCGGTTATAGTCACAGCTGTGTATATTCCCCCTCAAGCCGATACCATGACGGCCCTCAAAGAACTACACTGGACAAAAAAATGTTTAGATACTACTGCACTGTGGGAGCTAGGAACACAAGCATTTCGCTACACCCGCAATAACATCTGCTAAATATATGTATGTGACCAATAAAATTTGATTTGATTATGTGAGCAGAGTTTTGCCTCTGTTCATTCAGTCTACACACTGATGGAAGATTCCAATGACAATAACAAGGCTTCAGACTGTGGTAATTGTGCATTATACTTCAAGATACTGTCAAACTATAATGTCAGTTCTTTATATTTGTCTTTCCGTCCATACTTGCTGAAAAGGTAATCTCTTGTATTACTGTCTTTGTATAAAGATCATTAACATTCCATGCATTTAGTCAGGTACTTCCATTGACATCCAATCTGCCTTTGATGCCCCTCCATGACATGGTAACAGAACCATCATTCCCTCAATGACGTCTATGTGGTGTTCTAACTACAGTATTCATTATCAGACAGGCTGGCAATAAGTAACAGTTTCTCCCTGCTGGAATAATCTGAGCAAAACTAATGATACAACACAATGGTTTCCTCATAAAACATTAACACGCATTAGCCAGACTCCAGGGCTCTCAACACATCCAACTAACTTCACTGCATCCTTAAGCAGCACATTTCTGCTCGACTTCAGGGCCTGTATTCACAAAGCATCTCAGAGTAGGAGTGCTGTTTTAGGATCAGTTTTGCCTTTTAAATTATAATGAATGGACAGGGGGGACCTGATCCTGCATCCACACTCCGAGACGCTTAATGAATACAGGCCCAGAACACATGAAGGATGTTGTCTACACTGTCATTCTATGAGGATGAGTAATCAACATGAACAGTAAGTCCATACAGTAAATCCTGTCTCTCAGTCCTTGCTCGAGGGCAATATGTAGCTAAATGGTTATTGTACAGTAAGTGAAATCCTTCGGCATCACACGGACTGTGTTACGAAAGCATCATAAAAACAATGGGGTATTAGATGTTTAGGCTTTGTTATACCTAAACATCTAGCCCTATGTTGTGGACCAGGTTATAGGGAGTACACAGCATACAGGCATCAGACAATTTAGCTGGATTACGTATTATTTTTGCGTAATCTCTGCTCATTGTGATGGACGATTAGGGTCATTCTTAACCAGGGCCATGTATCACCAGTGTAATGTTGCTAAAAATGCAAGCGGACATCATGTTTCATACACCGTGGAGTATTCCATCACTGAGGACCTGAAATAGTCCCAAAACACGGACACTATGGTGAAGAAGGCACAAAAGCGCTTCTTCAACCTCAGGCGGCTGAAGAAATTTGGCATAACCCTCACAAACTTCTACAGATGCACCATTGAGAGCATTCTGTCAGGCAACTCCATGGCTCTCCAGAGGGTGGTGCGGTCTGCCCAACGCATCACCGGGGGCACGCTGCTTGCCCTCCAGGACATGTACAGCACCCGTTGTCAAAGGAAGGCCAAGAAGATCATTAAGGCCCTCAGCCACACGAGCCACGGTTGTTACCATCTAACAGACAAGGACGGTACAGGTGCATCAGAACCGGGACCGAGAGAGTGAGAAACAGCTTCTATCACCAGGACCCAGTTTTTTAAATTTCGCCTATCGGTTAGGAAAAAATGCATAGAAATAGAATGAATAGTACAGACAAATCACTCCCGTTCTACTCATTTTATTTCTATGCATTTAATCCTATCCAATAAGCGAAATCCAGACACAGTTGAAGTTGGAGGTTTACATACACCTTAGCCAAAAACATTTAAACTCAGTTTTTCACAATTCCTGACATTTAATCCTAGTAAAAATTCCCTGTCTTAGGATCACCAGTTCATTTTAAGAATGTGAAATGTCAGAATAATAGGAGAGAGAATTATTTATTTCAGCTTTTATTTCTTTCATCACCCTCAGAAGATTACATACACTCAATTAGTATTTGGTAGCATTACCTTTAAATTGTTTAACTTGGGTCAAACGATTCAGATAGCCTTCCACCAGCTTCCCACAATAAATTGGGTGAATTTTGGCACATTCCTCCTGACAGAACTGGTGTAACTGAGTCAGGTTTGTCGGCCTCCTTGCTCGCACATGCTTTTTCAGTTCTGCCCCCACATTTTTTCACACAGTATTTATGCTACAGTAGTTTATGTGTCGGGGGGCTAGGGTCAGTCTGTTATATCTGGAGTATTTCTTCTGTCTTATCCGGTGTCCTGTGTGAATTTAAGTTTGCTCTCTCTAATTCTCTCTTTCTCGCTCTGCCGGAGGACCCGAGCCCTAGGACCATGCCTCAGGACAACCTGGCATGATGACTCCTTGTTGTCCCCAGTCCACCTGGCCGTGCTGCTGCTCCGGTATCAAGTCTTCTGCCTGCGGCTATGGAACCCTGACCTGTTCACCGGACGTGCTACCTTCTCCCAGACCTGCTGTTTTCAACTCTCTAGAGACAGCAGGAGTGGTAGAGATACTCTCAATGATCGGCTATGAAAAGCCAACTGACATTTACTCCTGAGGTGCTGACCTGCTGCACCCTCGACAACTACTGTGATTATTATTATTTGACCATGCTGGTCATTTATGAACATCTTGGCCATGTTCTGTTATAATCTCCACCCGGCACAGCCAGAAGAGGACTGGCCACCCCTCATAGCCTGGTTCCTCTCTAGGTTTCTTCCTAGGTTTTAGCCTTTCTAGGGAGTTTTTCCTAGCCACCGTGCCTCTACACCTGCATTGCTTGCTGTTTGGGGTTTTAGGCTGGGTTTCTGTACAGCACTTTGAGATATCAGCTGATGTAAAAAGGGCTATATAAATAAATTTGATTTGATTTTCTATAGGATTGAGGTCAGGGCTTTGTGATGGCCACTCCAATACTTTGACTTTGTTGTCCTTAAGCCATTTTGCCACAACTTTGGAAGTATGCTTGGGGTCATTGTCCATTTGGAAGACCCATTTGCGACCAAGCTTTACCTTCCTGACTGATGTCTTGAGATGTTGCTTAAATATATCCACATAATTTTCATTTCTCATGATGCCATCTATTTTGTGAAGTGCACCAGTCCCTCCTGAGGCAAAGCACCCCCACAACATGATGCGGGCCACCCCCGTGCCTCACGGTTGGGATGGTGTTCTTTGGCTTGCAAGCCTACCCCTTTTTCGTCCAAACATGACAATGGTCATCACGGCCAAACAGTTCTATTTTTGTTTCATCAGACCAGAGGACATATCTCCAAAAAGTACCATCTTTGTCCCCATGTGCAGTTGCAAACCGTAGTCTGGCTTTTTTTATGGCAGTTTAGGAGCAGTGGCTTCTTCCTTGCTGAGCAGCCTTTCAGGTTATGTCGATATAGGACTTGTTTTACTGTTGATATAGATACTTTTGTACCTGTTTCCTCCAGCATCTTCACGAGGTCCGTTGCTGTTGTTCTGGGATTGATTTACACTTCTTGCACCAAAGTACGTTCATCTCTAGGAGACAGAACGCGTCTCCTTCCTGAGCGGTATGACGGCTGCGTGGTCCCATGGTGTTTATACTTGCGTACTATTGTTTGTACAGATGAACGTGGTACCTTCAGGCGTTTGGAAATTGTTCCCAAGGATGAACCAGATTTGTGGAGGTCTATCAGAAGCTTCTGAAGCCATGACATAATTTTCTGGAATTTTCCAAGCTGTTTAAAGCCACAGTCAACTTAGTGTATGTAAACTTCTGACCCACTGGAATTGTGATACAGTGAATTATAAGTGGAAAATGACTTGTGTCATGCACAAAGTAGATGTCCTAACCGACTTGGCAAAACTATAGTTTGTTAACAAGAAATTTGTGGAGTGGTTGAAAAATGTGTTTTAATGACTTCAACCTAAGTGTATGTAAACTTCCGACTTCAACTGTAGATAACTTTTGAAAAACGGGTCCCAAGCCATCAGACTGTTGAACAGCCATTATTAGCCAGCTACCTGCCCGGTACTCTGCCCTGCACCTTGAGAATAAAGCCCCATGTATATAAAGACATTGAACACTGGTCACTTCATATACCTAATAAATCATTATTTAACCTGTCTCCTCCCCTTCATCTACACTGATTGAAGTGGATTTAACAAGTGACATCAATAAGGGATCATAGCTTTCACCTGGATTCACCTGGCCAGTCTATGTCATGGAAAGAGCAGGTTTTCCTAATGTTTTGTACACTCAGTGTAGCTCAGTATTTGTATAATGTATTTTATACAGTCATTATTGCTTATCTTTATCAAGGGTGTCAATAATTTTGGACCCAACTGTATACTTTATTCTCAACATAGCCCATCCTAACTCAGAGGGCTCCCGAATGGCACAGCGGTCTAAGGCACTGCATCACAGTGCTAGAGGCATCACTACAGACCCTGGTTCGATCCTGGGCTGTATCACAACTGGCCGTGATCTGGAGTCCCATAAGGCGGTGCACAATTGGTCAGGGGAGGGTTTGGCCGGGATAGGCCGTCATTGTAAATAAGAATTTGTTCGTAACTGATTTGCCTAGTTAAATAAATAAAATATACCTTCTACTGTACATACCATTTTCTTTACAAAGAATACAGTATACTGTCTACACACACACCACATATTTATGTTCAGGAATATGAAACTTCTCACTCTAATATATCTACTTCATATATACTTTGGATTGTGGACTCGTTCTGATATTTCTTGATTTTTAACATTTTGTTTTTATTATTTATATATTTGTATTGCATTTGCTAGACATTCTACTGCACTATTGGAAAAACTAACATAATAATTTTGCTGCACCTGCTATAACACCTGCAAATATGTGTACGCAACCAATAAACTTTTATTTGATTTTGAGAGGATTGTAAGCCAATTCAAAGATTTAAAAAAATATATTTATGCACTCTCAGTTGGTCACTCAGAAGAGATTACCCCAATTAATATGACATTTCCACTAACATTAACTGTGAAAGATTCTTTGTTCAGGTCAGAGACGAGGCAGAACAACTCAAAATAGAAACGCTAAAACAAAACAAAAAGTTACTTTAGCTAATTTCCTCAGACTTCCACTGACTGAGTTCATCTCCAAATCTGTCCAACAGGCACTTCTGAGCTGAATATAATTTACTCTCGCTGACTTTAATCAGTAGATACAGAGGGTAAAAAGGACACAGAGACACTGCTCATCCTTCTACCACTCTGACCTTTTTACACTAATTGATAGCAACCCTCTAGTTCTCCTTGTCCATTTGATGTATACTAGAGAGAAACGCTGGAGTGAAACAGAGGGCTCTATGAAGTAGACACCAAAGCCACCGTGAAGTCCCATAAGTTAGTGGTGGCAACACCATATTGGACTCTTCGTCTGATGCATTGCTTTTACTTAAACAGAGCATCAATATGTTAAGATTTTAAAAACACTAATTTCAAAAAAGGATGTAATGGAATGGATTAAGTTTCTATATTATAGCAATGTAATAAAATGTGAAGATATCAAGTCACAGCAATACACCACTGTTAGTTGAGCAAAGCATGCATGATTGGTGGTTTTTGAACCATTTCCTTATTTTTCTGCATTTACTGTAAACACATCAACATGAATGGCACACTACAGTACTTGTCATCTTAACCTGACATTCCAGCTCATCACCACAACATTCACACAATGTGGACATGGTTGTGATTGTTTATTCACACTTTGATGATGTTCTTCTATGTCATATATGTTCCCTGTTTTGAAACTCAGGCATTTCTGTTTCCATCTCTATCCACATGGAAAACAACAAACCACTGGACCATGCTCTCAATGCTAATCAGACAAGGCTGACAGCACCCTGTTTTAAAGCCTGGAGGCGACACTGACTGTACTGCTGTCTGTCTATATATCTATCTGCTTCCCTTCCATTCCCATGTCTCTACATCTACTTTGTCTATATGCCTGCCTGTTCACAATCGACAACTAACTCAGAGACATTGGTTATGTTAATTTACAGCACGTTAGGGTTACGCGTCTGTTGGTTGAGTCCCTCAAGGCTCTACAGAACAGGGATAGAACCTTCTGCATCATCTACCCATCATCTTAACCACACTGCACCATCACTGTGGAGGCAGTGTTGTATCACAGCATGTTTCATACTGACATAACATCGCGCTTCAGGTACTAAAATGCTTATTTTCCTCCCCAAGATAAACTTGAAGGCAAGAGAACAAACAGTGTTGTGTTGCAGCCATTGTGAAGAGGACAAATTCAATTGAACCCAAGTGTCTCATCAAGAAGACAGATGTCATGGCTGTTGAATGTGTCTGACCTATCTCAATCTGTAAGTGATAGCAGGAGATAGATACATCGCACTACAGACAGATCCAAATATCCACCCGAGCAGTTACATAATCCTGCCTAGCAACAAAAGTATTGAACAAATCTGCTTAATATCTGCGTGTTTGACGAGAGCATTCTAATCTAGCCTGCCGACAGAGGGACGGTGGCTGTTTCTAAATGTGGAGATATGTGCCCTGGTTCTAATGTGCCCTGGTTCTAATGCTGTCACCGCGGCCTGACACAGATGTGTTTACCAATAATACACTGGCATATACTTAAGATATTACTGAGCTTCTTTTCAAGACCACATACTCTGTAACTGTTTTAAAGTCGCCATTAGCCACATAGTGAAATCCCTGAGTGGTTTCCTTCCTCTCCAGCAAATTAGTCTGTATCGTTGTAGTGACTAGCTGCATTGATACACAATCCAAAACGTAATTAATAACTTCACCGTGCTGAAATGGATATTCAATGTCTGCTTTTTTTACGTTTACCTATCTACCAATAGGTTCCCTTCTTTGCGATGCATTGGAAAACCTCCTTGGTATTTGTGGTTAAATCTGTGTTTGAAATTCACTGCTTGACTGGGGGACCTTACAGATAATTGTATGTGTGGGGTACAGAGATAAGGTAGTCATTCAAAAAATTATGTTAAAAATTATTATTGAGCAAAACTTATGCAACTTATTTTGTGAGTTGTTATTGTTTTTGTCCTGAATTTATTTAGGCTTTCCATAAGAAAGGGGTTGAATACTTATAAACATTTCCGCTTTTTATTTTTGATTAAGTTGTAAAAATTTCTAAAAACATATTTCCACTTTAACATTATAGGGTATTGTATGTAGGTCAGTGAAAAATATGTTTTTATTCATTTTAAGTTCAGGATGTAACACAACAAAATGTGGAAAAAGTCAAGGGGTGTGAATACTTTCTGAATGCACTGTAACTGCATCATGGAGATGGGAAGATAATTAATGTCCTGTATGCTGTAAGATACCACTTTGTACCCAAGAGCACACAGGACATTTGTCTTATTTATAATATCCTGTTTATGCAGTACCGTAGAAACCTATATAAGCCATGAACAGAGAAAATCATTTGTCAGATGTGTGCGCTGTGATATACAGTATGACCTCAAACCTCTGTCACCACAAGTACATTTTGGTTGATGTTGGAAAATATTACACTAACTAAATACAGGTAACACTTAACTACACAGCCAATCCAAAATAGTGTGTAATGTGTTTTCTATTCAATGTGTTTTAGTGGGTAGGGTTGGCTGGGCAGGTTTCCCTCAGCCATACACCGAGGCAGCCACTGACCATGCCTCTCCATTGGACCACCTATCCAGGCAGAGCGAGGTGCTGTGAGAGAGAGGGGGCAGCTGTGAAGAAGGGAGGGGGCACTGCTGTAGAGCTAAGAGGACTGGCCCCATCTGTCACTACCACAGCCAGCCCAGTCTGTCTATCTCTCTGCTTCTCTGTCTCTCTCTCTCTCTGTATGTCTGTCTGTCTCTGTCTCTCTCTCCGTCTCTCTCTCTGCCTGTACCGGCCTAACAAACAGCAACTGCTGCTGGAATCCATTGACTTTGATAGAAAGGCCAACTGTACTAGCCTATACATCAGGCAAGTGACCAGAAAAGAATGCAGCTCAATTGTTGCAGCTCAATTGATTGGTCCATTGTTTTGAGGGAAAGAGACAGTGATAAGGTCTCCGATATGGGGCCTCATTTATTTCCATTCCCACCTGCGCTATGCATGCAGTGACAGAACAGAATGTGTTATTTCAGTGGGTCAGCCTTTAATTATTCAGTGACAGCCAACACTCAGTGCAGTGTTTGCATATAGCGAATTCTGGGATGCTGGTGCTGTTTTTCTCTAGCAGTGTAATAAGCACAGAAACCCATTGCCTTCAGCTAAGACATGATGATTATAAACATGGCTATTATGGCTTAACTGAATTGACTGGTATATTCAGTTGATTGGCAGACTTTGTGTCTCTAGGTCAATATCACCCCCGCTTCAGCTAACACATAAACTGTTTGTGCTAGAATAAACATTAACTTACAAATGTCATGGCTCAACAATCTTGTTTATCAAACGATTCACACACGTAGACTATTCCTGTATGTAGGCTATACTCTCTCTCACACACACATCTTTCTCCTTATCACTTGTTTTCTCTCTCTTTCTCCATTTCTCCCTCTATACTGCCCAGATCATTACTCAAGCCTAAAATGGAATGTATTCACTATAGTTACTTTTAATTGATGAAGTAGTTCTGCGTAAATCATGTGCAAAATACATTTGCTTCTTATAGTGAAATGAGAAGACTACATGCACAGACGACTTAATTGAAACATGAAAACAAGTAGGCCATTGCAGTATGACAACAACCGTTAAATAAAGACTGCATAAAACATGTATGTACCGCCATTAGTCTACTTGTTTCCAATTTCCCATAATATTTGTATTTTGTGCACTGGTTTGTTCTCCTGTGCAGTAGCGGATTTAGGTATAGACGACATGGGCAGCCGCCCAGGGCAGCATCTTGCCGGGGGCGGCACGGGGCGCCCACACAACATTTTTTGGAATGGTGACATTTGCGCGATCAATTTTCTATCGCTCATTTGCACGTCACGTCAATGATATCATCTCACCGTGTGGGACTGTGGGTCAATTAACCTTGTCGGAGTGGGCGCCCTGATTCTAGTTTGTGAGGTAGGCAGGCTACTGTCTGGGAAGGTCTCCCACTCAGAAGTACGAGATGGGGAGGGGGGCGGGGGTAGGTTGACCCCAGGTCTCCCCACTGGAAGCCCGGGGTAGGGGGGGTGGGGGAATCTATCAAATAGCGCACCTCTAACTTTGTACAGTACTAATGCAATTAGTAAAATCAGTCACACTACGAAACGTTACCAAATAAACCCCAATTCATTCATAATACTGTGAATATATAGTTTCACAGACATATTGCTGCATTTTTTTCTGGTTTGTGCGAAATATTTAAGAATAATATAAAACCAGTCTGCACACCACCAAGGTGAATTGGTTTAGTCTTGACTCTTGGTTGACAGTGTTGGGGGACGGGTAATGCTTGAGTGCCAAATCAACACAAATTTGTTTCTATTTGTCTTTGTTACTTCTTTTTGATATTTGAGTATTATTTGTTATATACATTTTTATATTTATATAGTTTTAAATGTTATGATCATTTATTTGTGTTGTTCCAAATGTCTGAATAAAAATTACAGTTAGTGCAGAATGGTGTTTTTTTTGTTTGTTGGCGGGGGCGCTGAAGGGGTGGGGTTTGCCCAGAGAGCCATACAAGCTAGAACCGCCACTGCTCCTGTGATTGCTGCCCGATTTAACTGAAGATTAGAGGCCATACAAAACTGTATCCATATGTAACCACGTAAATTAATGTCTTCACTTTTAAGTGTAAAGTTAGACAGATGATTTATGTTTTTTCTAGCGTATTCCTTGTTGCAATACGTTAAAATCATAACGCACCAGAAAACAATGTGGAATTGTGTTTATTTTAACATAACTTTACCCACTGGGCAAAACCTGGTTGAATCAACGTTGTTTCCCCGTCATTTTCAACCAAATAAGTCAGTGTGATCACGTTGAATCAACTTGGGAAACTATTTGGATTTGAAGAAATTTATCAATTTATGGGAATTCCTTATTTTTTCCCCACCCATCTTTTAACCTAAATCCAATAACACGGTGACTTTTTTGTTGTTGATTTCACGTTAGTTCACAACTCAACCAAATATTAGTCAAAACTAGATCTTGAAATGAAGTCTGTACTCAGCGGGTAAGGGTTGCACAATAGCCCATGTCTAGGCTACACAAATAAGCATGCAGGCTACATTTCCAAAGCTATGCTCTCTATAGTCTACTTCCCGTCCATACCAGCAGCATACATCATTGTACAAACCATCTCTACAACAAAAAAACATCTAAGGAAGGATAACAATCACGAATGGAGGGTCAGACAGAGATGACCGTTTGGGGTTGATTGCCCGGTAGTTGGATAGCCTAATAAATAATGTTGACCTGCTGGACGCCAGTGATACTTTCTTATATTGTAGCAAATCGTTGCCATCGGCGAAACTACACACATTTTAATTTATTTCACGCTTAATGGGCTCCTTTAAAACAATTTGATTGCGCTCCGCTTGAATGCTGGAATTAGCAGTGTTACAGCAGCAGACTATCCATGGATGCACTTATTAGCCTACCGTATGATGTGAGCGACAATTATACTTCAAAAGAAATGCTTTTAAAAATAAAGTACACTTACCTCACTCATGATTTATAAGTGTTGTAGTTACGATGATTCCAGTACTTGATGTACACTTGTCACTCGTAAGCAGTCCTCCCGTCCGCGATGCCTGGGTCCGTTATAGAGGGGAGGTTTTATAGTATGTGGAGTAACCCTTTCATTTCCTCACGTTTCCATTAAACCAATAGGAATGTCTTCGGTATATCCCTATCTCAAGTCACCACTCAATAGCTCAAATATTAATTATAGTCGTACATATAGGCAGGCAGCCTTATCAAGTTATTGCCACAGCTCATTGTTATATTAAACCAACCAATAGCACTTATTCTGCCACAGCACAGTGTAGACTACACACCAACGTGTGCTTTATGTAATGCAAAGCAGCTCCCCACTGGGCACAAACTGGTTGAATCAACGTTGTTTCAACGCCATTTGGAATCTACGTGGAAAATAGCCTAAAATGGATTTGAAAAAAGTTATCAATGTAAACTGTTATTTTGAGTGTGACATTTCAACCACGTGATTGTCACCGTGGTAACCACATTTCAACATAAACAAACCTAGTATAAAATATGCTGAATTTGTACCTTTACAACAAGGTCAGATCTTCCATGTTATATCCACTATCAGAAAAAAAATGTAGGCTGGGCAGGACCTTCTACAGGGTAATTGGTGTATCTACAGGGACCATTTGGACGCCCATCCATGGTTATAACGAAGCCCAGCTTAGCTATGATATTTGTCACTGACCATAACCAATGTAATATTGTGAGAATGATTGTTGAGTGATCTCCACTTATAAATTAAATAGATTCACTGTTGCTATTGAAGTCATTCCAAAGGGCAGGTTTACCAAAGCAAATGAAATGTGATCATACTTTATCACTCATATATCATCAATGATGATGATATAGCATTTGCAAGGTCATGATCAGCAATTGTTTCAATTTAAACCACAAGTAAACTAAAAATAGACAATACCTAGGGTTTAAAGCTCTGGTTGATTTCAAATTGAATTATATGATATTGAATTGTGTTTGATTGTCAACACAACCAATTATCAATGTTTGAAGGAGATATCTTCTGCTTGAATAGTTCCATCAGTACCACTGACTTAGTCTGGCTTTAATTCCAGCTTGTCTACAATTTAATACTTGAAATGTGGGATTCACGTCTCCATCTCAACCGAAAAAAAATGTTTAAAGAATAGGACTAAATCAAATCAAACTTTATTTAAAGTGCATTTAAAGTTTGATTTGATTTAGTACTACTCTTTAATGTATATGATCACAATTGCTATAATAATCTGTGCAGAATCTCAAACTACATTGATCACTTGCACCATGTACTTTTAATGTAAGTTGAACTGTAATACAGGTCATCTGGTTTTGCTATTAGATGAAGTGCAGTGATAAATTATTAATTGGGGTGGCAGGGTAGCCTAGTGGTTAGAGCGTTGGACTAGTAACCGAAAGGTTGCAAGTTCAAATCCTTGAGCTGACAAGGTACAAATCTGTTGTTCTGCCCCTGAAAAGGTAGTTAACCCACTGTTCCTAGGCCTCATTGAAATTAAGCTTTTGTTCTTAACTGACTTGCCTTGTTAAAGGTAAAATAAAACATTTATTGTAGTAGAACAGCCCCCTGCTGTTCATACCTGGGAGAACACTTCTGACAACAATCCTAAAAAAACTGCATGTAAAGTAATCCATTCAATCAAGACCTTCCCTTCACCTACCTGCCCTCACCTACTAGCCCTCACCTACTAGCCCACACCTACTAGCCCTCACCTACTAGCCCACACCTACTAGCCCTCACCTACTAGCCCACACCTACTAGCCCACACCTACTAGCCCTCACCTACTAGCCCTCACCTACTAGCCCTCACCTACTAGCCCTCACCTACTAGCCCACACCTACTAGCCCACACCTACTAGCCCTCACCTACTAGCCCACACCTACTAGCCCTCACCTACTAGCCCTCACTTACTAGCCCACACCTACTAGCCCACACCTACTAGCCCTCACCTACTAGCCCACACCTACTAGCCCACACCTACTAGCCCTCACCTACCTGCCCTCACCTACTAGCCCTCACCTACTAGCCCACACCTACTAGCCCTCACCTACTAGCCCTCACCTACTAGCCCACACCTACTAGCCCTCACCTACTAGCCCTCACCTACTAGCCCACACCTACTAGCCCTCACCTACTAGCCCTCACCTACTAGCCCTCACCTACTAGCCCACACCTACTAGCCCTTACCTACTAGCCCTCACCCAATAGCCCTCACCTACTAGCCCTCACCTACTAGTCCTCACCTACTAGCCCTCACCTACTAGCCCACACCTACTAGCCCAAACCTACTAGCCCACACCTACTAGCCCTCACCTACTAGCCCTCACCTACTAGCCCACACCAAATGCATGGCTGAGCTGGGATGAGTTGATACTTGTCTATTCTTAATGTAGTACTAAGCCACAACTTCTGTGTGGCTCAGTTGGTAGTGCATGGTGTGTGCAACACCAGGGTTGTGGGTTGATTCCCATGGGGGACCAGTATGAACATTTATGCACTCATTACTTAACTGTAAGTCACTCTGGACAAGCGAGTCTGCTAAATGACTAACATGCAGTGGTGGAAAAATAACTAAATTGTCATACTTGAGTATAAGTAAAGATACCTTCAGAGAAAAGTGAAAGTCACCCAGTAAAATAATACTTGAGTAAAAGTGTTTGGTTTTAAATATACTTAGGTATTAAAAGTCAATGGAATTCCTAAAATGTACTTAAGTATCAAAAATAAAAGTACAAGTATAAACCCAAAGCCATGTAATTTCATTGTACCCACTGGAGTTGGGATGAAAGTCTAAATAAAAGTCCCAACAGGACACCATTTTAAGTTTCCATTGTTATTTGGTCACTTTCCCAGGTAGTGAGAATGTGAGTACAAAATGTGAATTCCTTATATTAAGCAAACCAGACAGCACAATTTTCTTATTTTTTATTGACAGATAGCCAGGGGCACACTCCAACACTCAGACATAATTTACAAACGAAGCATTTGTGTTTAGTGAGTTCACCAGATCAGAGGCAGTAGGGATGACCAGGGATGTTCTCTTGATAAGTGTGTGAATTGGACCATTTTCCTGTCAAAATATAAAGAGTACTTTTGGGTGTCAGGGAAAATGTATGGAGTAAAAAGTACCTTATTTTCTTTAGGAATGTAGTGAAGTAAAAATAAAACAACTACTTAAGTAGTACTTTAAAGAACTGTTATTTAAGTACTTTACACCATTGCTAAAATGTAAAATTTGTATTCCCATTTTAACATTGCTGTACTTTTAAATGGTTGAAAGCGCAGGCATAGACATTTGGGTGACAACTAAACAAAAATCAGACATTGTTTTTAAATTGGAATATGGCTGTGATTTTAAAAGGTTGAAAGCAAAGTGATAACACTTTGGAAATTCAATTCACTTTTGGCTCTCTTTTTGAGTAGGTGAATATACTATAGGTTGTAATCTCATTTATCAACATCCCAACCAAATATTACCCAATTATCCAAATATTACCCAAATATTACCCAATTATCCACGTTGAAATGATGTGGTGTGCCCAGTGGGATAATGTCATCCAATGATAATTGGCACTGCAAGATGAATAGACAATGTACAGTATACAGGGAATTCGGAAAGAATTCAGACCCCTTGATTTTTTCCACATTTTGTTACGTTACAGCCTTATTCTGAAATGGATTAAATAGTTTTATTCCCTCATCAATCTACACACAATACCCTATAATGACAAAGGAAAACAGGTTTTAAGACATTTTTACAACAAAAAAAACAATACCAGAAAAATAACATTTACATAAGAATTCAGACCCTTTACTCAGTACATTGTTGAAGCACCTTTGGCAGAGATTACAGCCTTGAGTCTTCTTGGGAATGACATTACAAGCTTGGCATACCTGTATTTGGGGAGTTCCTCCCATTCTTCTCTGCAGATCCTCTCAAGCTCTGTCAGGTTGGATGGAGAGCGTCGCTGCACAGCTATTTTCAGGTCTCTCCAGAGAAGTTAGATCTGGTTCAAGTCTGGGCTCTGGTTGGGCCACTCAAAGAAATTCTGAGATTTGTCCCAAAGCCACCCCTGCTTTGTCTTGGCTGTGTGCTTAGGGTCATTGTCCTGTTGGAAGGTGAACCGTCGCCCCAATCTGAGGTCCTGAGTGCTCAGGAGCAGGTTTTCATCAACGATCTTTCTGTACTTTGCTCCGATCTTCTTTCCCTCGATCCTGACTAGTCTCCCGGACACTGCCGCTGAAAAACTCCATCCAGCATGATGCTGCCACCACCATGCTTCACTGTAGGGATTGTGCCAGGTTGCCTCCAGACGTGACGCTTGGCATTCAGGCCAAAGTGTTCAATCTTGGTTTCATCAGACCAGAGAATCTTGTTTCTCATGGTCTGAGAGTCCTTTAGGTGCCTTTTGGCAAACTCCAAGTGGGCTGTCATGTACCTTTTACTGAGTAGTGGCTTCCGTCTGGTGACTCTACCATAAAGGGCTGATTGGTGGACCATTGAAGAGATGGTTGTCCTTCTGGAAGGTTCTCTCATCTTCACAGAGGAACTCTGGAGCTCTGTCAGAGTGACCATTGGGTTGTTGGTCACCTCCCTGACCAAGGCCCTTCTCCCCCGATTGCTCAGTTTAGCCAGACGGCCAGCTCTAGGAAGAGTCTTGGTGGTTCCAAACTTCCTCCATTTAAAGATGATGGAGGCCACTGTGTTCTCGGGGACCGTCAAGGCTGCAGAAATGTTTGGTACCCTTGCCTAGATCTGTGCCTCGACACAATCCTGTCTCGGAGCTCTACGGACAATTCCTTTGACCTTATGTCTTGGATTTTGCTCTGACATGCACTCAGCTGTGGAAGCTTACATAGACAGGTGTGTATCTTTCCAAATCATGTCCAATCATTTGAATTTACCACAGGTGGACTACAAATAAGTTGTAGAAACATCTCAAGGATGATCAATGGAAACAGGATGTACCTGAGCTCAATTTTGAGTCTCATAGCAAAGGGTATGAATACTTATGTAAATAAGATCTTTCTGTTTTTCTTTTTAAAATAATTTACAAACATTTCTAAAAACCTGTTTTCACTTTTTAATTATGGGGTATTGTGTGTAGATTGAGGAGTATTTTCTTTTTATTTTATCCATTTTAGAATAAGGCTGTAACGTAACAAAATGTGGAAAAAGTCAAGGGGTCTGAATTATTTCCAAATGCACTGTAGCATCACAGATAAACACATGTAGCCCTAATATGTGTGAAGACAGCTTAGCTCCGACCAACAAGTCAGCCTCACCAGTGAAGAGAAGGACGCAGGTTTGTGGAGGTAATGTATTGATCAAAACTATTTGGATGGTTAGTTAAATCATCATACTGACACGTCTTTATGTTTCACACTGTCAATATTGCATCATTGATTGTATGGATCCCAAATGTGCATTTTCCCCGGTTGGTTGTATTTATGTCTTTCCCAAACGTTAATCCGGAAACAAGTTATGATTCAGTGAGTAGTCTCTCAGTGAGTAGTCTCCCAGTGACTACTCAGTGAGTAGTCATCTGGCTCTCTACTCTCTCTCTACTCTCTCTCTCTCTCTCTCTCTCTCTCTCTCTCTCTCTCTCTCTCTCTCTCTCTCTCTCTCTCTCTCTCTCTCTCTCTTTTGTAGTGGCAGAATCCGATTTAGCTAAGTAACATAGATAAGATGTTATTTTCATCATATGCTTGTGAGATACTTGTCATTAGAATGGTGCCCTTTGGACTGGAGGATTGGCAGTGCATTTTTTCCTTCTGTGATAGGGCTTAGTAACTTGGGGCCAGAGAGGGGAGAGGTCAGGCTTGTCTTCATATGTCAATGTATCTGTTAAACCATGTGGTGATATGTAGAATATCAGAAGGGGAGGAGGACAGAATGGAACGTTGTTTTCTTATGAATGTGTCTGTAACTATAATCCTAAACCATGTGACGGGATGGCGTTATTAATGGGGAACCAGTTAGTTATCTCATACAATGTCTGTACACCAGTCACTCCCTACTTTTCTCATAGGGGGAAGGAGTTTGGCATTGTTTGGAACCATTGTATTTCCCCTCTGAGGTTGCCCTTATCTTGATCTAGTATATGACCTAAGAGGCTCACTGTCTTTTCTGAGCTTATCCAGGAGGGGGTGTATTTGAGATGGGAGTATCTCAAATGACAATTGATATATGCCATTGGATGAGGTAAGGTTTTGGTAGACAGTGAAGTACCAAGAATGAGATTGAAACCTTGTCTTGGGAGACCAAACTGAACGATGATTTATAGCTGA
The DNA here is from genome assembly GCF_029448725.1 of Salvelinus fontinalis. Taxonomy (NCBI): domain Eukaryota; kingdom Metazoa; phylum Chordata; class Actinopteri; order Salmoniformes; family Salmonidae; genus Salvelinus; species Salvelinus fontinalis. The sequence goes on from NC_074677.1 coordinate 33,049,607, forward strand.
TGCTGTCTAGCAATAGGATACTCCTCTTTCGGGTAAAGGATTCTTTGTAAGTTGAGAGGGGTGTATCTTGGATGTAAATTAAACTAAGAATTGTTTTGTAAGCACTCACTCTCAGAGAATTCATTTATAGACACTGAATTGATCTGAGAGTCAAAAAAGGGCTTTGGTGATAAAATCTCTCTCTCTCTCTCTCTCTCTCTCTCTCTCTCTCTCTCTCTCGCTCTCTCTCTCTCAAGAGAGTCCACTGACTGCAGCTGCTCTTGGAGCACATTTAAGTGCAGTTTGAAATCAATCTCATCTTTAATACAAGAGCAGAGTGAAGCTGGTCCACTGTTAGAGTAGTGGCCAGATGTCCATATTTTTTCCTGTTTCAAGAAACACAGTCGAGCTGATTCACTGCAGTAGTACTGGATCACCCACTACCACAAATTAATGGGTTTTCCTGTCTGTGCAGCATGGAATAGTATTGTGGATGATTCCTGTCTCTGAGGGGGTTGAAGTCCCCTGATCTGCTTTGTTGTTTGTTGAGGTCTAGACGTTTATAGCTTCCATAGTGCAGCCATTTTGGCGACTTTGGTTGTCCTTATCTGTAAAATGGGATACAGAATTTATTTTTCCTTGAGAGCTACCAGGAATAATGTTTTTCTTTGCATAGTAGCTCAGTCCATAATCGATTATTCTGATTAAAAGCCACCTCACGTGTGTGTATGTGTTTATACTATAAATTAATCAGGGTATGACTGGCAAACTCTCAATCAGTCACTGTTCCCCATCACAGCCAGTTGGAGCACCCAGATGCATCAGAACCAGCAGACCCACCTTCTCGTTCTGGGCCAGGCAGGGGGAATTGGGGAATAGCACTATATGCTTTGCCTTCCATTGATCATCAGTCACTCTGCTCATGGATTTAACTGGATTGCTTATGGACACAGAATACCCAATCTTCCTAGCTCCAGGAATTAAATTAGTAAACCCTACTACTCTACTATTACACACACACACACACACACACACACACACACACACACACACACACACACACACACACACACACACACACACACACACACACACACACACACACACACACACACACACACACACACACACACACACACACACACACACACACACACAGTTAAAACTTGGGGAGCAAGATGATGAGCAATCGATGTGAGATTAATTAATGTTACAATTTACGATGTGAGTTCCTGGTGATTAAGTAGCTCCAATGGTGTTTGGTGGGAAGAAGTGGTGCAGGGCTGCATTTTTATCACACATCCAGTTCCCATAGCAGGATACAGAACTCTTTCTACAGCTCTGGCTCTGAGAAGAGCAATGCTCGAGTTCTCACAACCAGGCTGAATTGATGTTTTACCTCATAATATACAGGAAGTTTACTTTGAATTGTTTGTAATATTATTCAAGATCATTGGCAAGCTGCTCACTCCAGTCTCTTGGATGTATCTCTATGAGATCTATGTGGCAGATGCTTGAAATATAAATCATGACATGAAGCAACAAGATCTTTAACTTTAGTTTATAACTGTCATTCTGAAGAAGTTAATTCAAGAACAACATCTACGGGGCCTCAAGAGTGGAGCAGCAGTCTAAGGCACTGCATCACAGTGTTTGAGTGGAAATTACACACCCGGGTTCGATCCCAGGCTGTGTTACAGCTGGCCGTGACCGGGAGACCCATGAGGCGGTGCACAATTGGCCCAGCATCGTCCGGGTTTGGGGAGTGTTTGGCCGGTTGGGATGTCCTTGTCCCTTAGCACTTTAGCAACTCCTTGTGGCGGGCCGGGCGCCTGCAAGCTGACTTCGGTCGCCAGCTGGACGGTGTTTCCTCCGTCACATTGGTGTGGCTGGCGTGCGGGTTAAGCGAGTAGCGTGGTGTCAAGAAACAGTGCAGTTTGGCAGGGTCATGTTTCGGACGACGCATGGCTCTTGACCTTCACCTCTCCCGAGTCCATATGGGAGTTGCAGCGATGGGACAAGACTGTCACTACCAATTGGGGAGAAAAATGGGGGGAAGGGGGAAAGAACAACATTTACTCTGCAAAAATACATATGCAGGCAGGATATCATCATTGTGCTCTTGAAACAGCCCGAATTGATAACCTCTAAATATCTTAGTGTGAGGTAAGAGGCAACACGTGAATAGCCCTGTCATTGAGTCACATTCGCTCCCCGACCGAGAAGATGATGCAAAATAAACCTCTTTGGTGTGGGGAATATTTGAATAGGCTCTCTGATGAAACAAGGCACTAAAATAGCCACCTAAAAACAGTGGTGTAAACAGAGGGAGGATTTCCGCCTGATTGGCTGTTTCATTGTACTGTTCTGTATGTCTGTCTGTCTCATGGTGGCTCTGGCCTTTGGAATAGCACAGACAGCTAAAGTCAGGCTGTGAGTCACCACTCTGCTCTCCTTTTTCATGTCACATTATTGCTTTTAATAGAGGTGTCTTAATTGGAGAGGGCAATTAAATAGCACTCTGTGACACCCCCTACTCCTAACCACCTCCCAGCCCAGGCTAGTGACTCCGGGTCTGGCAGTGCAGGGGAGGGTAGACCGTGGTGCTGTCTAGAACGTCTGTCTGTCATCAGTACACTGTTAATGAAGGCTAGGTTTAGTATGCAGCATGCACATGCATGGCTTTGTATGTGCAGCCAAATGCCAGCTAACTTCACCTCAGCCTTGTTTTAACCTCTACAGGATCAGTGCCCCCCCCCCCCCCCCACAGGATGGTTAAGCTAACGTAGGCTAATGTCATTAGCATGAGGTTGTAAGTAACATGAACATTTCCCAGGACAGACATATCTGATATGGGCAGCTTAAATTCTTGTTAATCTAACTGCACTGTCCGATTTACAGTAGCTATTACAGTGAAAGAATACATGCTATTGTTTGAGGAGAGTGCACAATTATGAACCTGAAAATGTATCAATAAACCATACACTGATGCCATCTAGTGGCCAACGTCTAAATTGCACCTGGGCTAGAATAATACATTATGGCCTTTCTCTTGCATTTCAAAGATGATGGTACAAAAAAAACATGTTTTTTTGTTTGTATTATCTTTAGCCATATCTAATGTGTTATATTCTCCTTGGAAAAAGGATACTCTGCCAAGCACTGGCCCTCTCCTATGACTCCGCTCACCTCACCTGAGAGAGACACTGCTGGGTTAGTGTGTCTGAGTCCCTGCCCATATTACCAACACTTGGCCTTCCATTCAGCTCCAGGTCATCTGGCTCTCTACTCTCTCTCTACTCTCTCTCTACTCTCTCTCTCTCTCTCTCTCTCTCTCTCTCTCTCTCTCTCTCTCTCTCTCTCTCTCTCTCTCTCTCTCTTTCACTCTCTCTCTTGTGTTCATTCTCCACACTTACTCACACACTGAGTCTCCTATCACACTCATACAAACACACCCTAATACTCATGCACACACACAAACACACTCTTACTCTACCTATAACAGAAACACCTATTTCTGTCTGTCCCTGTTTCATTCCCTACATATCAGACTCATAATATCCATCTTCTCTCTCCTCTCTCTCCCCTCTCTCTCCTCTCTCCCTCCCCTCTCCCCTATCTCTCTCCCCTCTCTCCCTCTCTCTCTCTTCTCTCTCCCCTCTCTCCCTCCCCCTTTCTCTTCCTTCCCTTCCCCTCTGTAATGCATTCTGTAAACAGCAGTAAGGGAAATGTCTGAAAGTTCCTCTGTGTGTTTTTGTGTGTCAGGCTGGCGACTGGCATCTAATTCTGGTAGTCTCTCCTCTGCCTGTGGCCAGTGTGCAGAGACAGAGACAGCTGCCTGTTGACAGCCTGCCTGCCTGCATGGCTGCCTGCATAAACGGGGAAAGTCCTCCAGCCAGCCCTGCGTTTTATGGAGTGTTAGGCTGTTGACAGAATCCTATTTCAGGCACTGCTGGTTGTTTGAGGTGCTGCATGACTCCAGGACAAGGAAGCAGGAAAGATCATCACGACCAATACCTCCCGCCACCTGAACAGCTTTGGCCCTTTCCAACCGACCACCTGGTCCACGTTGCTCTTCCCACTTATAGACGTTGCACTCTGCATTATTAATCCAAGAACTACGGACCCTGCACTTTCATCTCAGACAGCACATTGCTCTGTACTGCCTTTGCACTCTGCCATGGACCGACTCCCACATACAGTTGAAGTTGGAAGTTTACATACACTTAGGTTGAAGTCATTTTAAAACTCGTTTTTCAACCACTCCACAAATTACTTGATAACAAACTATAGTTTTGGCAAGTCGGTTAGGACATCTAATTTGTGCATGACACAAGTACTTGTTCCAACAATTGTTTACAGACAGATTATTTCACTTAAAATTCACTGTATCACAACTCCAGTGGGTCAGAAGTTTACATACACTAAGTTGACTGTGGCTTTAAACAGCTTGGAAAATTCCAGAAAATGATGTCATAGCTTTAGAAGCTTCTGATAGGCTAGTTGAAAAAAAAATTGTAGACCTCCACAAGTCTGCTTCATCCTTGGGAGCAATTTCCAAACGCCTGAAGGTACCACATTCATCTGTACAAACAATAGTACACAGGTATAAACACCATGGGACGACGCAGCTGTCATATTGCTCAGGAAGGAGACGCACGCGTTCTGTCTCCTAGAGATGAATGTACTTTGGTGCGAAAAGTGCAAATCAATCCCAGAACAACAACAAAGGACCTTGTGAAGATGCTGGAGGAAACAGGTACATAAGTATCTATATCCACAGTAAAACGAGTCCTATATCGACATAACCTGAAAGGCCGCTCAGCAAGGAAGAAGACACTGCTCCAAAACCGCCATAAAAAAGCCAGACTACGGTTTGCAACTGCACATGGGGAAAAAAAATCATACCTTTTGGAGGAATGTCCTCTGGTCTGATAAAAAAAAATCAAACTGTTTGGCCATAATGACCATCGTTATGTTTGGAGGAAAAAGGGGGAGGCTGGCAAGTCGAAGAACACCATCCCAACTGTGAAGCACAGGGGTGGCAGCATCATGTTGTGGGGGTGCTTTGCTGCAGGAGAGACTGGTGCACTTCACAAAATAGATGGCATCATGAAGAATAAAAATGATGTGGATGTATTAAAGCAACATCTCAAGACATGAGTCAGGAACTTAAAGCTTGGTCGCAAATGGGTCTTCCAAATGGACAATGACCCCAAGCATACTTCCAAAGTTGTGGCAGAATGGCTTCAGGATGGCTTAAGGCCCTGATCTCAATCCTATAGAAAATGTGTGGGCAGAACTGAAAAAGCGTGTGTGAGCAAGGAGGCCTACGAAGCTGACTCAGTTACACCAGCTCTGTCAGGAGGAACGGGCCAAAATTAACCCAACTTATTGTGGGAAGCTTGTGGAAGGCTACCCGAAACGTTTGACCCAAGTTAAACAACTTAAAGGCAATGCTATATGTAAACTTCTGACCCACTGGGAATGTGATGAAAGAAATAAAAGCTGAAATAAATCATTCTCTCAACTATTACTCTGACATTTCACATTCTTAAAATAAAGTGGTGATCCTAACTGACCTAAGACAGGGAATCTTTACTAGGATTAAATGTTAGGAATTGTGAAAAATGAGTATAAATGTATTTGGCTAAATTTTATGTAAACTTCCAGCTTCAACTGTATATATTTACCCCATTGCATATCATCCTGTTAAATTGGTTCTCTTAATTTGTTTTTATTCATCCATCTCTTCACGTAATGTTGCTTATAGTGTTGATAGTATAGTCAGTTGTTTTTAGCTTCAGTTCTCATAGTGTATAAATTCTGTGTCTATATACTATGTCTGTATTTTCTGTCTATCGCCTGTCTGTTTAAATAAATAAATAAATGTTTGTGTGTCTGTTATTGTCTGTCTGTAACTCTCTAGCAGAACCATTTCAGAGTCAAATTCCTGTAAATCTATTTGTCGAATAAAGGAATTGTTCTGATTCACCAGCCTGTTTAGTGGCCTTTATTGGGTTGAACAAAGGTTAATTTATGTAGTGAGTTGTTCTTGCAAATCAATTATTTGTTATACTATCTACAGTATTTCATATTTGATCATCTGTAATTCTTGGTAGACTTACTACAATGACTTAAAAAATATAGTGGCTATTGTTATTGTGGCAGCCCAGGTGAGTCAGAGGTGAAACAATAAAATAAGACAGCGGAAGACCGTTTTGCGGTGCTCAAACAAAAGTTGTTCTTTAATAAAGGTTGGGGAGAACAGGGAGGGGAGAAATACAACTGAAAGGCCTCTCAGATAATGGGTGGGTCACTCTGTGTCCGGCTCCTCGGACCGCCTGTGTTAATGAACAGAACAGAGAGAGAGTGATGAGTCTGGGGTTTCAATACATGCACTCTACTTGCCCCGGGTGGCTGCTGTCGGGAAAGGTGGAACCAATTCAAGGTGCCAATTGGTTGCAGAACCTGGACTGGGTAGTATTGGTTTTGAATCACCAACCCCAGTTGGTGCCTGTAGAGCTGTCCATGGTGCTGACTCTCCTTGACCTCTATAGCCCTCTGGAGCTGACCAAGGTCCAACTCCTTCCTCGGTAACTCCCTGCTGGCCCCCGGGTTGCCGCAGAATTTACACACACATGTAAGCTGAACAGAAATACAATAGCCTAGTGAATATGAGACTGGGACAACACACCACAGTTTTTGCAATCAATTTACCAGACTGTGCTTCCTTTTGATAAATACTAATTGTGTGACACGTCAAACTAAGGCAACCAGTTCTACCCTGTTAGACGGTATGCTTGGAGGTGACCCTCGAGCCTATACGTTTCCCCAAGCTATGCCTTCTACTGCACTGTGCAAACCAGACTCCCCAAGCAATCCACCCTAGCCAACAGTCTGACAAATTAGAAACAAAGCCCAAAAGCAATGTTGGTCTCCCATTGCTAAGGTCAGGTTTGTATATGCAAGACCCATCTCCTGGTGAACGTTTGTGGTGTTCTCAGTTGTGGTAGTCTTTTGCAACATATATCAGGACATCAGTAGAGGCTGCTGAGGGGAGAACGGCTCATAATAATGTACGGAGCAAATGGAATTGCATCAAACACCTGGAAACCCTGTGTTTGATGTATTTGATACCATTTCACTGATTCTGCTCCAGTCACTACCACAAGCCCATCCTCCCCAATAAAGGTTCTACTAGCCTCCTGTGCAGGACATGCACCGACTGATAAGCAGTTATATTTCACTGTCAATATAATAATAGAGGGCAGATACAAAATGGCTTCATGTAGAGCATTATCACGATGAAGACTCAAACTAACATGGGTTCTATTATCTCTCCCAGCACAAGGCACACAGTCTCAACTCCCTCCTCCAGGCAGTCAATTTCATGATTAAGCCTGCTCAATCATTACTTTCAGGGCCATTCCTTATGTGGTGGAACTGAACTGCTTAGGGAAGCAGACCCACTCACAAGGCAGTCCAGTCCGGCCTTTGAGAGCCTAGAGGAGTTGAGAGGCCACATTACTGATGGCCTATCAATACCCATTACCAGAACACTTTTCATTATTTCCCATCGCTCCCACCCTCCCTGTGATTGTCTATGCTGGAGAAAGCAGGGCTAGTAAATACAGTACATTCGGAAAGTATTCAGAACCCTCGATTTCTCCCACATTTTGTTACATTACAGCCTTATTCTAAAATGGATTAAATAAATAAAAAATCTGGATCAATCTACACACAATACTCCATAATGACAAAGTGAAAACAGGTTTTTAGAAATTTTAGCAAATGTATTACAAATCAAAACAGAAATATCTTATTTACATAATTATTCAGACCCTTTGCTATGAGATTTGAAATTGAGTACAGATGCATCCTATTTACACTGATCATCTTTGAGATGTTTCTACAACTTGATTGGAGTTCACCTGTGGTAAATTCAATTGATTAGACCTGTCTATATAAGGCCACACAGTTGACAGTGCACGTCAGAGCAAAAACCAAGCCATGAGGTTGAAGGAATTGTCTGTAGAGCTCCGAGACAGGATTATGTCGAGGCACAGATCTGGGGAAGGGTACCAAAACATTTCTGAAGCATTGACGGTCCCCAAGAACACAGTGGCCTCCATCATTCTTATATGGAAGAAGTTTGGAACCACCAAGACTCTTCCTAGAGTTGGCTGTCTGGCCAAACTGAGCAATCGGGGGAGAAGTTCCTTGGTCAGAAAGGTCACTGTGAGAGTTCCTCTGTGGAGATGGGAGAACCTTCCAGAAGGACAACCATCTCTGCAGCACTCCACCAATCAGGCCTTTATGGTAGAAAGGCACATGACAGCCCGCTTGGAGTTTGCCAAAAGGAACCTAAAGGACTCTCAGACCATGAAAACAAGATTATCTGGTCTGATGAAACCAAGATTGAACTCTTTGGCCTGAATGTCAAGCTCCACGTCTGGGGTAAACCTGTCACCATCCCTATGGTGAAGCATGGTGGTGGCAGCATCATGCTGTGGGGATGTTTTTCAGAGTCAGGGACTGGGAGACTAGTCAGGGTTGAGGGAAAGATGAATGGAGAAAAGTACAGAGAGATCCTTGATGAAAATCTGCTCCAGAGAGCTTGGGAACTCAGATTGGGGCAAAGGTTCACCTTCCAACAGGACAACGACCCTAAGCACACATCCAAGACAACGCAGGAGTGGCTTCGGGACAAGTCTCTGAATGTCCTTGAGTGGCCCAGCCAGAGCCCGGACTTGAACCCGATCAAACATCTCTGGAGAGACCTGAAAATAGCTGTGCAGTGACACTCCCCATCCAATCTGACAGAGCTTGAGAGGATCTGCAGAGAAGAATGGGAGAAACTCCCCAAATATAGGTGTCCCAAGCTTGCAGCGTCATACCCAAAAAGACTCGATGCTGTAATCGCTGCCAAAGGTGCTTCAACAAACTACTGAATAAAGGGTCTGAATATTTATGTACATTTTTTCAAAAAAACTGTTTTTGCTTTGTCATTATGGGGCATTGTGTGTGAATTGATGAGGAGGATTTAAAAAAAATAAAAAATTCACAATGAGGCTGTAACGTAACAAAATGTGGAAAAAGTCAAGGGATCTGAATAATTTCCGAATGCACTGTACCTATGTGTTTCTCATCATCAATGTTTGTCCTTAACATTTTTTGTAGACCAATCAATGTCTGAAGTAATTAGTTGTAAAACTGTGTAGTCTGGAGAAAATGAAAGATTATACAACATTCTGTAACCTCTTGAGGGCAAACAGCATTTACATTTACATTTAAGTCATTTAGCAGACGCTCTTATCCAGAGCGACTTACAAATTGGTGCATTCACCTTATGACATCCAGTGGAACAGCCACCTTACAATAGTGCATCTAAATCTTTTAAGGGGGGGGGGGGGGTCAGAAGGATTGCTTTATCCTATCCTAGGTATTCCTTGAAGAGGTGGGGTTTCAGGTGTCTCCGGAAGGTGGTGATTGACTCCGCTGTCCTGGCGTCGTGAGGGAGTTTGTTCCACCATTGGGGTGCCAGAGCAGCGAACAGTTTTGACTGGGCTGAGCGGGAACTGTACTTCCTCATGTGGGACATAGGCCTATTTGTTACAACAGAGAACGAATATCACACCGAGCTCACACGCAGGTCAGAATCAGGGGAAAGTGTCACAACAGAAGAGATTACAGAAGTGTAGATCTTTGCAGACTCATACCTAACAAAAGATCATCCAGGATCATTACGATACACTTGTATTTGTGACGACGACACTAGATTGAGTGTCTATTTGTAGCCTTGCACAAGCCTAGGCTTGGCTTGTTGAAGCCAGAACGTCTCCAAAGAGCAGGAGCCTATCTCCGGTTTCTGTAGCGTGAGGCAGCTTGATGTACAAGTACACCCCCTGTACAGGACGCTAGTCTATCGCAGGGCCTTACCCCCAATCTATCACTATGTGTCTATTGGCTAGTCACTATTTATGGTTATAAATGGCTTGAGCCCTAGACTCTAAATCTTGAACTAGTGCTTATAGATCTCATAGGAGAGCAGTTAAGTCATAGGCTACAACATATGCGCAAAGCTTTTAAGTCAAATAGGTCTTCTCAATTTATAAGACTGCATGAAAGCTCATAAAACATTCCTTATTAGAGGCTATTAGGCTCCTCGACATATTAATTCAGTGCTATACATCTATCTTACAATGTTGTAAAGGGTTGTATGTATTCACCAGTGAAACATTACTAGATGAAGCTGACTAGATTCTTCCTGGCTGTGACCTATTGTGGGATGTGTTCTCTACTCTGTCCTGTCAGATGTTCCTTGTGTCAAGACAACACTGCACCAAAGTGAACTGCAGTCCATCACATGATCCGTCTCCAGATGCACTGTTTCAGAGTTATAACAGAGCGAACAATTAAGACGCTGAACTATAGATGCTCCTGTTGCTCCTGCCAATCATACCACAGGGATGGGGAGGTGTTCTGAGTGCACACATCATAAGGAAATGTTCCTGGGAAAAATATGACTTGCTAAAGTATAGTCAGAATACTCTGGAGATATTACACAGTGTGATCCAGTGATGGGTATTGTACATTATCTTGCACAGACATCATCTTTTTATTAGAAGCCTAGTTGGTACTTGGCCCACAGTAATAGGTCATAACTAGGATCATTTTGCAGGTTCAGAGTGTCCCGGAGGCATGATAAAATAACAACAAAAGTCCAACTACGAATTCAAATCAAACCGTTTCAATCAAAAACAATACCTGGTTGTCCCAGTGTCCCTGGTGGCTGATGATGAATCGTACTCTATAGACCCTATATTTCCCTCGCTGAGCATTAACATTAGAGAAAACAACAGCTATATTTATGTATTAAACAGCATTGCAGAAAATGTAGATGTGATGATACTCAGTCAAGCACAGTCTGAATGTTTAATCATAGCCCTGACGGCTTTGTAAGTAGTACGTAAAATATGTCATAAATTATGTTTCAGAGATTAATTCATTTGCATTCAGGAGTGGTTATTAATCTGATTTTCATCTTTAGACACAGAGGGGAAATAGACATTAAACTACAGGACGTCAATGACATGGTGTGTCTCATATTGTTTTCTCATAGCTCTCTCTTCTATCACTTATAACCTAAAATGTTTCTTACTCTGTGCTTAACCTGTTCGTCATCATATTTCCCTGCAGCAAGGTTTATTTGCATTGCCATTGCTAGTGGTGTGTCTGTCTCGTGGTCACCCCTCTCATCTTGTCTAGCCTGTCCTAGAAGACACAGTCCCTGTCCACCAACAGCCAGCCCAAGGCTGCAGGACATACAGCATGGTCATGTGGATAAATAAAATAAACTGTCTGACCTTCCAAAATCTCACTTCTGCAGTTATCTGCCCAAGGCAGTGGCAGCCATTTGAAAGAAATCAAATTAAATTAAACTAATTAAATTACTATCTAAATTTGCCAACATTGTCTAGTTTACTTTCCTGCTATGTACTCTCCTGCCACGTTGCTGTGAACACGCAGTCAAACTTGACGCAAGAACAGAGAGATCTTATCATCACACAAGTGTGTATGTGTGCATCTGTGTATGTGTGTGAGTGTGTGTATGTGTGTGTGTGAGTGTGTGTATGTGTGTGTGTGTGTGTGTGTGTGTGTGTGTGTGTGTGTGTATGTGTGTGTGTGTGTGTGTGTGTGTGTGTGTGTGTGTGTGTGTGTGTGTGTGTGTGTGTGTGTGTGTGTGTGTGTGTGTGTGTGTGTGTGTGTGTGTGTGTGTGTGTGTGTGCTTGTTTGTGTGGAACATCGAGGCTCCTAAGAGCATTGGTGTTCGATCTGGGCCCAGACACAGGGTGATTTACTCCCTGCTGACACATTGTGGAGCACAAGCGCAGCGTTTATTGTTTGGCTGGCGGTCCCTGGGCTGCCAAGTGCAGGTCATCTGGGTTCTGACCCTGTTATACAGAAGGGAAACCAACCGCATGCTGACTAGTCAGGTTGAATTTGCTCCAATGAATACTTGTGGAGGCTTTGCATCGCTTGTGGATATCGGAATACGTTTCCATATTAAGATATTAGAATTAATTTAATTGTAATCGCAAACTAAGCATGTGCTGTCAGTAACCCGCCACTAGCACAAACCAGGCTGGCACCCTGCCTTAGAGTTTTTAGGAGAGAGCCTGGCCATGTCCGAATACCCATAGTAACGTACTACATCAAATCAAGCTTTATCTATACAGCACATTTCAGACATGGAATGCAACACAATGTGCTTTCCAGGAAAAAAATAATAAAAAACTATGAATATAAAAGCTGAAATATTTACTACACAACAAACATAAGATAAAAAAACAATACTTACTTACTTAAACTACTTAGCATGTTAGCTAACCCTTCATCTAACCCGTTAACCTAACTCCTAACCTTAACCTTAACCCTAACCTAAACCAGTAACCCCTAGCCTAGCTAACGTTAGTGTTAGCCACCTAGCCATTAGCCACAACAAGTTGGAATTTGTAACATCATACGTTTTGCAAATTCCTAATATATTGTATGAAATGGAATTTGTAACATATCATACAAAATGGATGATAGACATCCACAAATTAATACATACCATACGAAACGTAACATATCATACTAATTGGAGAGTCCCGGAATTATGTTTACTACACTACGTCTACCCCCGAGGCCAGGTAGACTATTTAGCACATATACCGTTTAGTAAAACTAATGCAGTAGGCCTATGCCACAGCTACAACGCAGTTTTGGCTCTTGACTGGCTGAGTAGGTGGGGCAGGGACGAGTGCAGGTGGATTTCTTCCAAATTCAACAGACATGTATCGCATTAACCAGCCTGATAATAGCTCATTTCCAATTCAATCAATTTAATAGAATAGGAATGGCATAGCTCATATAGCTCATCTATCCTATTTTAAAAGGACTGAAGACAGAAACAGATCATTTGGTTACATTTCAACATATTTATTAGTGAAGCCAAAGTGCTGTAACATACAGTGAGCTATCGCGTCAGCCCAAACAACACCATTTACCTGTGACTATATTCATGATACAGTACTGCCTCTTGTGCCTTATTGCTTAAACATGACGTCAATAACCCAGCCACACGTCTTTTTTGTATATATTCCAATTTATTTTTCAATCTCTTTTTCCATTTTAAAATGAAATATACCTTCCGGTAACCCGCCTCACTCAATGTGACACGGATTCGCAATTTTTTTTGACCTTATAGCCAAAACTTTCATCAGAAGGTAGCCCGCTAATTAGCTAAGTTACTAGCTATTTAGTCATTGTTAGCAACTGCTAGCGGCCTTTACCCTCTGCTCAGGCACCAGCCGTCCCCAGCGACGGTTCCCAGTCCGGAGCCTGCAAAGACGGTCCCCAGTCCGGAGCCTCCAGCGACGGTTCCCAGTCCGGAGCCTCAAGCGACGGTTCCAGGTCCGGAGTCTCCAGCGACGGTCCGCAGTCCGGAGTCTCCAGCGACGGTCCCCAGTCCGGAGTCTCCAGCGACGATCTGCAGTCCGGAGTCTCCAGCGACGGTCCGCAGTACGGAGCCTCCAGTGGCGGTCTGCAGTCTAGAGCCTCCAGCAGAGGTCTGCAGTTCAGAGACTCCAGCGGCGGTCTGAAGTTCAGAGCCTCCAGCGGGGATTCCCAGTTCAGAGCCTCCGGCGACGGTCCACGATCCGGAGTCTCCGGCGATGATCCACGGTCCGGTTCCACGGAAGCGGAGGGATCAGCGTGCAGAGCGGGGGCTACGTCCCGAACCGGAGCCGCCACCGAGGAGAGATGCCCACCCGGACCCTCCCCTACAGAGTCAGGTTTTGCGGCCGGAGTCCGCACCTTGGGGGGGAGGGGGGGGGGGGGGTACTGTCACGCCCTGACCTTAGAGAGCCTTTTTATTTCTCTATTTGGTTAGGTCAGGGTGTGATTTGGGTGGACATTCTAGTTTGTCTGTTTCTTTGTTGGCCGGGTATGGTTCCCTATCAGAGGCTGTCTATCGTTGACTCATACAATCATACTTAGGCAGCCTTTTTCCCACATGTGTTTGTGGGTAATTATGTGTTTTCTGTTTAGTGTCTTAGCCTGACAGAACTGTGCGCTTTCGTTTTCGCTTTTGATATTTTGTTTAAGTGAACACTTTCCACGCTGCGCTTTGGTCAACTCTTCCTACCACTAACGAGATCCATTACACTCTCACTGTTGCGGCCTGTTATAGACCCCCCTCAGCTCCCAGCTGTGCCCTCGACACCATATGTGAATTGATTGCCCCTGTAAGAAATTGTAATAGAGACTGGAAACTAGCAATAACTACACTTCAACATAAGCCATATATTATACAAAAATACACATACTCCTCATTTCTCTTGGACATATGCTGGACTTAAGACGCCAACTACAGACACACATAATTCCCCTTCCCCATAATAACCACAGAACACACTCAACCCATGGTTGGAGCCCAGGACAAAGAACTATCTCAGGAACCAATGGAACGTGGACACCAGGCCTGATCAGGACTACCCAAGACCCAGATCGACCAATCGGAAGGCCAGACTCGCAGATCTACCTACTTTGCTTGTTGTCTAAATAGTACTGTACAATTCTTGAAACTACTCTCTTTCCCGGACGATTCAATAGGAATCAGACAGAAAGAGCCTTGCTGCAAGATTTTACTAAGATATCTTTACATGTGATTAAACGGCCTTATTATAAAATTATCCACCTCGTCCTATTGTCTCCTCTTGTTCTCCTGTCAACAGTAAACGTTTTACTAACAGACTTGGAAGCAGAGGATGGTTAAAACATATTTGTATTCGGCCCAATAGAAAATTAATCGGACAGGAGACGAGAGGGAGAAAGATTCCAGAGGAGAGGTGACCTTTTCGAGGGAGAATCGCGATTCAACCCACGTGGGAAACTGATCAGAGAGCTCGAAACTAAAGAGGTGAGCAGATGCCCGTTTAACCAAAATCTGTATATTGTATTATAGCCAATATCTAAATTCAATGATCAGGAGTACTGTGGTGAGTGTGAATTGTTGCTAAATTTATGTGGAATTGTTTAGAATTTAAGGCATTGTGTACAGATATCTAAGTATTAATAGGTCAAAGACTTATTCACATAGTCTGACACTACGTGGTATGCTGATCGCGTAGGTGTACAGTGAAGGATAAGCTTTATAACGATTCACATAGTCGGGCCATATTTGACAGTCGATCAGATAGGGGTTACCGTGAAGAATCTACAATTAAAAGATGGGATCCAAATAGCCGGGCAGTAGTTAGATTTGGCAAATCAGCTAAGTGTTACCGTGAAGACCCATAAAAAATATTTAAAAAATATATATATAACGATTCACACAGTCGGGCCATATTTGACAGTCGATCAGATAGGGGTACCGTGAAGAATCCATAATAAATATAATACGATTCAAATAGTCGTGCAGTAGCTATATTTAGCTAGGTGTTACGTGAGAAATCGAATGTGAATACAATACGATTCAAATAGTCGTGCAGTAGCTATACTTAGCTAGGTGTTACGTGAGAAATCTAATGTGATATTGCATGTGTAAGTTGTGTTGTAATTGTATGTGTAAGTTGTGTTGTCGCAATGTGGGGGATTGAACGTTCCACGAGACCGAATGCTACTAATTAGCTATATGCTAAGTTCAGGCTGCAGTTCATAGCGACCGCCGAGTCAGAATCTGTATGCCGCGTTGAAGCAGCCATTTACGGCTGATGAGTTGACCTGGTTTTCCCCTCTTCTGCTGGTGGTAAATCCTTAAGGGTTAGAATTAAATTGAAAATTATTATAGAAGCGCGTGAATTACTAGTATATTGTCCCCAAAGGAAATTTCTGAAATGTTTTGGCAAAGTATTTAATTAATCGAAAAAAGTTCAAATTAATCGGAAAAGTTAAAAGAAATAATATCTTTCGAATTATAGATCTTATAATTGCCATTCCAATTATATCAGGAGCGCCTGAATTCATTAGTATATTGTCCCCAAAGGAAACTTCTGAAATATTTCGCCAAAGTATTTAATTAATTAAATTAGCGAAAAGCAATAATATTTTTTATTATAAGTACCTAAAACTGTCATTCCAATTATAACAGGAGCGCGTGAATATATTCGTATATTGTTTCAAAAAGATATAGCTGAAATATTGTTGGAAAACGAAAATAATTCATCGAATACACGGCAATAAAATTCTTTGTCCACGCGAGTCGGACACGAGACTGAGGGAGGTTAGAGGAAGAAAAATACATCGCTGGTTTCGATCAGTGACGGGCTAAAAGTATACAAAGATAATAATAGACCCAGACATAGCTTAACCACAAAATGACCACGACTATCGTCCCCAAACACAAATTCAACAAATATTTAGATCAGAGAATGAAAGACAGAGCAGGCGGGAAATTACACTACAAACCTGTTAAAAGAATTTGGGAAGAAGTGAGATTGAGATGGACTCAAGCAGGTTTCCTTAGTGGAGTCGCCCCATCAAAAGGGCAACTCCTCATTATGGAGAAAGAACTGGCGGAAGCAGTGAAGCAAGGGATAGAATGTGAAGTTGATAAGAATAAGAGTCACTTATTTAAAAAAGAAGGGACAAAGCAAAGGGAAAAGGCACAGGCTGAGATGAGAATAGGATTATGGGCAATTGAGGAAATTAGGAAAGCTCTCCCTTACCGGAAACCTGATACGATGGGAGTGGTCACTGGAGCACCAACTGACACCAAAGAGGGCAGGCCCAATAATAATGATGGCCCACCTACCACCACAGCAACCCCATCGGCCCCCACCCATCTATACCCAGAACTGCCACAGGGAGAGAAAAAAGCACCACCTCCCTATTTTCAAAATCCATTCACTCACCTCCCTCAAAACCCCTTTCTGACCCCTGCTGTGGTACAGGCACCAGTGTTTGTGGTGCATGAAGGACACCTAAAAGGAAGCATGACTTTGGGGACCCAAGAAGGGCAACTCCTGTGTGAAGAGAGGCCTGATCATCGAGACAGGGAGGAGAGGGATAGAGCATACACACAGGGACGTGGGGGGGGGGTTCGAACTCCGCCTCACTACAGGGACACGGTGAGTCTCTATCAACCTACCCACAAGGACGGGGTGTTGGGTCTCAACTAGGCCCTTTGAAGAGAGAAGACAGAGAGCTGGTTCAGTTCTCTTCCACTCCAAACCCAGACTGTTCAGAAACAGAACACGGGGGGATAGTCAAATAGTCACTGAAGGGTCATGGCCGCCACCAGGACAATGTCCCTCTGGGGCCTCTTTAAGAGGGAACCACAGCAAGGACGATGAAGGTGGGAACAGAACAGGACAAGATGAAGAGGAGGAGGAGCGGGACCTCAGGGAGTCACTGGCACGGGCCAGATCTATGATAGAAGATGCTGAATGTGGAGAGGGCTCGTACCATATAAAAGGGGTAATGATGGGGAAGGTGAAAGATTTGGTCGAACCTATTAGACAGTCCGTTCGTCTCAAGGAACAGAACAGCAGGGGTGTCTCGTCCAGGGCAGATTGGGATCCCAAACATGGAGGACGAGAAGGGTCGGAGATGCAGATGCCGTTGAGACCCACTCCGGACGGAGGGCATGAAGAATACCAACCCTGGAAAATAACAGACCTCACCACTTTGATGAGACAATTACCCAGCCTGCATGGGGGTGCCTCTGCATGGCTCCTTCAACTGCAAACACTGACGTCCGGCCTACGGCTCTGTCTAGGTGACATGAGGGCCCTTCTGGCTAGAGCAACAGACCATACCACCATGAGTGCTCTGATAAGAGAGGCAGATCTTGCCACAGCCCCGGCTGCACTGGCCCAGGAAGACTTCCGAGCGGAATTGTGGGCAGTGTTGAGAAGGGCATATCCCACAGAACGAAACCATGCAACCCTTTCATCATTCACCATCAATCCAGGGGAACAACCGGCAGCCTACCTAGACAGAGCGAAGACCACATGGAGAACTGTTCATGAAGAACCATATGACCATACTGGCACCACGGTCAGCATGTGGAAGGAGATGGTGGTGAGCGGCGCTCCAATTGAGGTCCGAACTAAACTTAGGGCCACGGTGGGGTTAATGGCACTTCCCCAGGCTCAGTTCAATTCCCATGTACATCACCACATCACCCAATACAATAAGGATAAGGGAGGGGCTGAAACACAAATCCAGTCCCTACAGGTACAACTTTTGAAACTACAATTGAAAGAGGCCCAGAAAGGAGAGAAACCCAAGAAACAGATGGTGGCTGAAGACCAACAAGAAATCTCACAAATTATTGAAAAAACTGTTTCCCGAATGATACAGCAACAACAACTACCCATCTTCACCCAGCAGGGACCACCTATACACCCACCCCAGGAGCAGCCATTCCAACTGCCGTATGCCTACCCGCTTCAGCCATACCCTTCGTCGGAACCACCACTACAACCCTATTACCCACTACCACAATCAAACTATTCACCCACATGGGGTTGCAGCATATCTGATGAGCAAAGAATTCATGTTCAGCGCTGAAAGGAAAACGAAAATCCAGAATAAATGCACACAATCACACATCACATTTGTCAACACTGACAAAAACATGGCAGACGCACTCAATGCTGAAGGTCTACCCCACTCCTGTGCAGAAAGAGCTGCACAGGAACTGAAACGGAGACCTGACCTGGGGAACGAACCACTCACCAACCCGGACCTATGGTTATACACAGATGGATGCCGCTATAGAGGAGAAGAAGGGAACATAGCAGCATACACAGTGGTGCAGCAGCTTCCGAAGGGATCACACGTGACTTTGGAATCTGCTACCATCCCACAACCTGCATCAGCCCAATTAGCTGAAATCATAGGTTTGACACAAGCACTGGAAAGAGCTGAAGGGAAGACTGTGAACATCTACACCGACTCAGCTTATGCTCATGGAGCAGTCCATACGAATGGATCACAATGGCTGAGACGCAACTTCACCACCACAGGAAACCTTCCAATCAAACACAAGACACAGATGAAAAAACTGATTAAATCGGTCTCACTACCTGAGAAGGTGGCCATCATGAAGTGTAAAGGACACCAACAACTGAAAAACAGAGTCAGCGAGGGAAATGATACAGCTGATAAAGCAGCCAAGAAAGCTGGCGGATACACCCCGAGACAAATGGTACTACGGACCCAACCAGCTCGGACTGAGCTCACAAAGCAACACATAAAAGAACTCCAGTTCACAGCAGGACCCTATGAACACTCCGTATGGGGACAGAAAAGGGGCCACCAAGGGACCTGATGAACTGTGGAGATGCCATGATGACAGACTAGTGGCCCCAGCAAACCTATGTCCAGAACTAATACGAGAAGCTCATGGGCCCACACACGAAGGCAAACTAAAGACTTTACAGAAGGTGTCCCACATCTGGTGGCACCCCCACATGAAAGACATGACAGATTTGTTTTGTGACGAGTGTAGCATTTGTGGTAGACACAATCCAAAGAAACCATATCAAACGCCCATGGGTTCATACCCAGTCCCAAATGCTTGTTTTCAGGACATCAACATAGATTACACAGATATGGGGCAAGACAATGTGACAAATGGAAAAAGGTACCTGTTAGTTATGGTAGACAGGTTCTCTAAATGGGTTGAGGCAATACCAACAGCAGGGGAGGATGCAAAATAGGTCATTAAGTGGCTGCAGACCGAACTCATGTGTATTGTTTAATGACAAACGCTCCATGTACCAATAGGGTCGGATGTGTAAATGTCAACTGATTGATGGATGTTGTTTAATGATGGGGTTAGTGTACAGGCCACAATCTCATAAGTCTCGTGGAACGCGCCAATCAAATGTATGTGCAGGTTTGAAGTTGATTTGGGTTGAAGTCCTGCCCCTGGCGTTGCTGACCATGAGAGCCTCTCCAGGTGCAGGCACCCATCTCTCTCCTCATGAGACAATGGCTGGAGGAGTCATGCTGGGTTCACCAGGGGAGGGAGGTCATATGCCCGCCCTTGATGTACAACAAATTGTAATGTTTGATAATTGACGGAACTTTCTGCAGCTCTCTCCACACAGATTCACAAGGTCCAACGGGGAAGCAGAAGGGAGATCTGGCACACGGAAGGTAAAAATTGGTGACTGGGTGGGGTTAATGCCCACAAGAGAAAGTGGCTAGAACCCAGGTGGACTGGACTGTACGAAGTGAGGGAGGTTACTTCACACTCAGTCCAGGTCAAAGGTAAATCAGGCGCACCTTGGCACCACCCCACACATTGCACTCCAGCCCCAATCCCTTCTAGAACACTGACAGAAGTCAGAGCTGATTTAAACAGCTTAAATTCGATTCCAAATGAAGACATTCCTGACTCAGGTGATGCGGATTCAAACTCCGCCTCCCCTGGTAAAGGAACCTCGCCCAGTTAGAGGGATATTTCTCCCTCCCTGGGCAAGGCTAGGGATATCAGGCCCCTTATTTGTGATATTCCTACTGATATTTGGGGTGTCCCTGGGCACTTTCACATGGTTAATAGAATAACTATAACCGGATCCCCATGGATGTATGTCACGGACACTCTAGTCTAACTAGGTAATAATAGATTAAAAAATAAAAAATTTAGAAAACAATAGTTAAAATAAGAAACTAATATGTCTCAAATTGAGAAGGTTGAATAAGAGTGGGTGGAGAGCTGTGCAGAGAATGGACAGAAGATGGCAGTATTGCAGCACCCAATGGTCTCCCAGCCGACTGGTTGAATGCTGGTGACATAATTTTGTTTTTTGGAGTAAACATTAAGGTTAAGGGTTCCCGTGTACCCAGAGATAAGATATCTTAAAAGAATACACTCATATGGGAATAGGAGTTTTACTTTCTGAGTTTTATTTAGGCAAGGGACTTTGAGAAGATAAAGGGTTCTTTTGGTATGTCTAGATATGGAACACGAATGTAGGTGTAACATTTTGACCTGTTTTCTGTTTTCATTGCATTTTCCGGCGACTTGATCACTCGCGGGAAAATGTAGTGAGAATAATGAGATTGTGTCATTTGGGATACTAGTTTTGAGGTAAATTGATTATAATAGAGTTTATAACTCTTGACCATAAGGTAAGCATTTGTATTGGCCATTAGACGATAAAGATAGGTTAACCTGTTGGGGATGGGGGCGCTGTTTAGACTATTTATGCTAATGTGGCTAATTTTTTAAACGGCTTCCCACAAAATCCTTGATCGTACAATATGCATATTATTATTATTATTGGATAGAAAACAGTCTATAGTTTCTATAGGAGTTGAAATTTTGTCTCTAAGTGGAACAGAGCCCATTCTACAGCAATTTCCCTGACATGGAGTCAGATTTGAGAAACGTTGGCCACTTTTCTGAAGTCATTTAAAAGGGCTCTGTCGTTGCTATGACTATACGGACACTTCTTACGTCTTCCCCTGGATGCCTTTACGTGATGACGATTCCAACGGGCTCGATTGCTCGTTCACAGGCCCTACAAATGAAAAAAACCTTTAGCTAGCAAGTCTTTTCTTGCTGCGTAACGCGCGTGGAAGACACCGACCCTCTCCTGTTCCAAGCGTTAGTTTAGCCTGTTATATTTCTCCGGTCATCTTTTCACTCGTTATAGGAGTTACAAACATCACAAAGTAGTTAATTTAAAGCGTTTTATAGCAATTTATATCCGTTTAGTGCGATTTTGGGACATTTATTTTTGCAACGATGTGAAAAGTTGGGCACGCTTTTCAGTTCATCCCGAACGTAGTTGACATTTCCACATGGCAAGAGGACAGCTTTCCACCAAAAGACGATTTCTCCCAAGAAAGGATCCTTTGCCCAAGATACTGATGGAAGAACAGCTCAAGGTAGGACATTTTTATTATGATAAATCGTGTTTCTGTCGAAACATTTTAGTGGCTTAGGACGCCATGTTTTTTGACGTAGCTTCGCTTGGCGCAAACTGTATTGAAAAGTAAGGATAAATTAAAAAATGTAATAACGCAATTGTATTAAGAATTAAATTGTCTATCAATCCCTGTCCACCCTATATTTTTTAGTCACGTTTATGAGTATTTATGTATAAGAGTAGATCACTGTCTAAGTGGCGCAAGGACGTTTTCTTTACCAGCTTGTCTACATTTCACATTGTCTAACCATGATTTTGGTGGCTAAATATAAACATTTTCGATCAAACTGTATATGCATGTTGTAATGTGATGTTACAGGAGTGTCATCGGAAGAATTCTGAGAAGGTTAGTGAAAAAATTAATATCTTTTGGCGATGTTGACTTTTATCGCTCACTTTGGCTAGAATCAATGCTGGGCTGCTAATTGCTATGTGCTAAGCTAATATAACGATTTATTGTGTTTTCGCTGTAAGACACTTAGAAAATCTGAAATATTGTCTGTATTCACAGGATCTGTGTCTTTCGATTCGTGTATGCTGTGTATTTTTACGAAATGTTTGATGATTAGTAGTTAGGTAAACACGTTGCTCATTGTAATTATTCTAGTCCATTTGTGATGGTGGGTGCAATTGTAAACTATGCCATATACCTGAAATATGCACTTTTTTCTAACAAAACCTATCCCATACCATAAATATGTTATCAGACTGTCATCTAATGAGTTTTTTTGTTGGTTAGGGGCTATAAATATCTTAGTTTAGCCGAATTGGTGATGGCTACTGGTGTTGGTGGACAAATAAAAGATGGTGGATTATGCTAATGTGTTTTTAGGTAATAGATGTACATCTTTACATATTGTGTCTTCCCTGTAAAACATTTTAAAAATCGGAAATGTTGACTGGATTCATAAGATCTGTGTCTTTCATTAGCTGTATTGGACTTTAATGTGTGAAAGTTAAATATTTTAAAAAAATATTTTTTTTGAATTTCGCGGCACTGGTTTTTCAGTGGGGGGGGGGGGGGGGTGCCGCTAGCGCCACCCTGATCCTAGACAGGTTAATTAAGGTTATGTTAGGACTTTAGAGATTGACACTATAAGACCTGTTGTTATTTTAAATCCATGCAGATAAAGTCAAAACAGTGAGACACTTAGTTAATATTGTAAAGGAACACATAGTTGTTATTGACTATTATTAGAAAAAGGCAGACAGATGGGTCTACCCCGCACTGTTGAGACCTTGAAGGTTTGAGAGCAGAGTGGGGAGGGTGGACCAGGAAATGAGCAAGGTGGGCTGTGAAATAAGATAGGAGGGAAATGGGTTAACATATATAAGCAGCACAGATACATTTCAAAGTAGATAGGTCACTTGACAGAGAATTGGAAAAGAATAGATATGGATGTGCGCCCAGGGGAGAATTGGATATGCGGGGAATAGAAGGGACGTTCCTATAATATGAAGTACTAGGTTATTATTTAGAGTAGGTAAGGTTGATACCTGGCCAGAGCCAGGTATCAAACGAAGGAGGGTACATTGTGGACTGGGAAAGGAAGGGGCCTATTGGATAATAAACTTATTTAAAATTAAACATTTATAGCTAAAAAATTAGGCATAGAAGTTAAATATATAATCAGAAAGAACAAATGAGGAACTGTTTGTTAACCAAACCTGTATGTTCAAGAGTTTATACATTGCAGGTGAATTAAGGGAGAAGGTGAATCACTCGACCTGGGGGCATATCGCACTTGGAGGGTGAGACACACTGACACTGCCGAATGATCACAGAGTTAAGGAGAAGAACCGTTGTTAATAGAGCTCGGGGATCAACTCCTTAATGAAGAATCCCTGACCCTGACCTCTCAACCCTGTGTACGTTCATAGAAGTGAAAGTGTTGCTTGATCTCTGGCTGATGATGTGTTCTCTGGGAGAGGGTGGGGTTTTACAGGACTGCTTGTAGTCCTGAGCTGTCTGATCAGGATACGATGGGGATGTTACCATCGCAGTGCTGCCAGAACCACCACCAGTTCCAACGGACCAGGGTTCAGCCGGCCTCCTCCACCACTTCAAGACCAAGTCCCACGCCATCACCTAAGCTCTCCAATCTGGTACAGATAATAAATATAAAAGACATCTCAGATAGTGAACATTTGGGGACTGAAACTGTTTATGAGGAAAGGGAGAATATGTGGTTGGCCTCCTACAAAACACTTAATAGAAAGGACTGTGTCGTATGTGGACATGCCAGACCTATTCTGGCTGCTCACCCATTTGTCCTAAGTAATGGGGAAGGTTGGATGTGCATATTGGAAAGTTCAAGCCAAATTTAACCCTGTGTAAAACTCTGAGTCTTGTGTTCCCAGAAGTCCCTCCCCAGAAGGTACCGTGGGGAGTTAAGGCATATGGGGGACATAACAGCTGTAACACTGGTACAGGTAGAGGTATAGACTATGGAAGGCTCCCTGCTACTACCTGCATCACTAATACCACTATTAACTAGAGGTGTTGCTGATGCATGGCGGATGTGTGGACCTGCCAGGCGGTTGACCCCATTTTTGAAAGGAAATTGTCGTTGCTCATGTGCTTTGGCCAGTCTGATACCACCATTGCCTATTATTATAGCTAATCAACTTCTGGGAGCTACACATGACACAGAGGCTTGGGACCAACCCAGGAGACGGCAGAAACGTGACGCTCCTTGGTCCGAGGGTACAGATAACATGCACACCAACCTGTTGGGGTCCCAATAGGGGTCCCCCACGAATTCCAGACATTAAACAGGAATGATGGCCTGTGGCATCTGATGCCCATCATTGGCCCAGCTATTGTTGATGCTAAAACAAAAGGTCTGGATCAATTATATCTACTATAATTAATGATGATTTGTGAAACACACCCACACAGGACTTACAGGGATGGCTGGACAATTGGATGCTACCTCACAAACCAGTAGACACAATAGACTAACACTGGACATAAGTCTGGCCAACCAGGGAGGTGTTGAAAAAAAGATTGTAGAACAGTGTTGCACGTTTGTTCCTAACAATACTAGTCCGGATGGGAGCATTTCAAAAGCTCTGAGTGGGTTGGCAAGGTTATCAGTGGAGATGAAGGGTCTTGCAGGTGTGGAGGAGAGTGGACTGTTCCCCTGGCTGGGTGGTTGTTTTGGTAAGTACACTGCAATGATGATTACTGGATTTCTGACACTAGTTGTGGTTTTTCGTTTCTGTGTTGCCTGTATCATACCTTGTTTGAAGAAGTTTGTTACAGATGTGTAAGGGGCCTCTGGTATGATGCCGTTGCTTGATGCTCCAGTTGGAGAGGCTGATACGAAAACGAGCTTCCGCAGGAGAGTGGGCTGACAGAGGAGGACCCTTGGTTTGCTGTAGATGATGTTGTTGAATGAATAAAAAGTGATGTTTGTCCTCCCTGTTGTGAAGGTTTGAAGTTCCCGGGTGGCGACGAGCCCACCTGGTACAGGTTGTATAGAGGGATGGACCGGAGGGTTTAACATATTCTCGTTTTTTGGTTTACTAATGTGTGGTTGGCCACTCCAGGTGTAGTTATTGCTTAGCTTTGTGTTCTTTTTATACTTTTATGTCACGTCTCTTGTGAGACGTGAAGAGAGGGAATTAAAAATTTGTCTTCTGACAAATTTTATCCCTTAGCTTTGTGTTCTTTTTATACTTTTATGTCACGTCTCTTGTGAGACGTGAAGAGAGGGAATTAAAAATTTGTCTTCTGACAAATTTTATCCCTTAGCTTTGTCTTTTTATACTTTTATGTCACGTCTCTTGTGAGACGTGAAGAGAGGGAATTAAAAATTTGTCTTCTGACAAATTTTATCCCTTAGCTTTGTCTTTTTATACTTTTATGTCACGTCTCTTGTGAGACGTGAAGAGAGGGAATTAAAAATTTGTCTTCTGACAAATTTTATCCCTTAGCTTTGTCTTTTTATACTTTTATGTCACGTCTCTTGTGAGACGTGAAGAGAGGGAATTAAAATTTGTCTTCTGACAAATTTTATCCTTTAGTCTTGTGTTTTTTTATATACTTTTATGTCACGTCTCTTGTGAGACGTGAAGAGAGGGATTTGTAAGAAATTGTAACAGAGACTGGAAACTAGCAATAACTACACTTCAACATAAGCCATATATTATACAAAAATACACATACTCCTCATTTCTCTTGGACATATGCTGGACTTAAGACGCCAACTACAGACACACATAATTCCCCTCCCCCATAATAACCACAGAACACACTCAACCCATGGTTGGAGCCCAGGACAAAGAACTATCTCAGGAACCAATGGAACGTGGACACCAGGCCTGATCAGGACTACCCAAGACCCAGATCGACCAATCGGAAGGCCAGACTCGCAGATCTACCTACTTTGCTTGTTGTCTAAATAGTACTGTACAATTCTTGAAACTACTCTCTTTCCCGGACGATTCAATAGGAATCAGACAGAAAGAGCCTTGCTGCAAGATTTTACTAAGATATCTTTACATGTGATTAAACGGCCTTATTATAAAATTATCCACCTCGTCCTATTGTCTCCTCTTGTTCTCCTGTCAACAGTAAACGTTTTACTAACACCCCCCATCTATCTTCAGAGTTCATTCTGTTAGGTGACCTAAACTGGGATATGATTAACACCCCAGCAGTCCTACAATCTAAGGTAGATGCCCTTAATCTCACACAAATTATCAAGGAAACCACCAGGTACAACCCTAAATCCGTAAACATGGGCACCCTCATAGATATTATCCTGACCAACTTGCCCTCCAAATACACCTCTGCTGTTTTCAATCAGGATCTCAGCGATCACTGCCTCATTGCCTGCATCCACTATGGATCTGCGGTCAAATGACCACCCCTCATCACTGTCAAATGCTCCCTAAACACTTCTGCGAGCAGGCCTTTCTAATCAACCTGGCCCAGGTATCCTGGAAGGATATTGACCTCATCCTGCCAGTCGAGGAGGATGCCAGGTTGTTCTTTAAAAGTAAATTCCTCACCATCTTAAACAAGCATGCCCCTTTCAAAAAATGTAGAACTAAGAACAGATATAGCCCTTGGTTCACTCCAGACCTGACTGCCCTTGACCAGCACAAAAACATCCTGTGGCAGACTGCAATAGCATCGAATAGTCCCCGTGATATGCAACTGTACAGGGAAGTCAGGAACTAATACACAAAGTCAGTCAGGAAAGCAAAGGCTAGCTTTTTCAAACAGAAATTTGCATCCTGTAGCGGTAACTCCCAAAAAATTTGGGACACTAAAGTCTATGGAGAACAAGAGCACCTCCTCCCAGGTGCCCACTGCACTGAGGCTAGGTGACACGGTCACCACCGATAAATCCATGATAATCGAGTATTTCAATAAGCATTTCTCTACGGCTGGCCATGCTTTCGTCCTGGCTACACCAACCCTGGCCAACAGCTCCGCACCCCTCGCAGCTACTTGGCCGAGCCTCCCCAGCTTCTCCTTCACCCAAATCCAGACAGCTGATGTTCTAAAAGAGCTGCAAAACCTGGACCCGTACAAATCAGCTGGGCTAGACAATCTGGACCCTCTCTTTCTAAAATGATCCGCCGCCATTGTTGCAACCCCTATTACCAGTCTGTTCAACCTCTCTTTCGTTTTGTCCGAGATTCCTGAAGATTGGAAAGCTGCCGCGGTCATCCCCCTCTTCAAACGGGGTGACACTCTAGACCCAAACTGTTACAGACCTATATCCATCCTGCCCTGCCTTTCTAAAGTCTTTGAAAGGCAAGTTAACAAACAGACCACTGATCATTTCAAATCCCACCGTACCTTCCCCGCTGTGCAATCCAGTTTCCGAGCTGATCACGGGTGCACCTCAGCCACGCTCAAGGTACTAAACGATATCATAACCGCCATCGATAAAAGACAGTACTGTGCAGCCGTCTTCATCAACCTGGCCAAGGCTTTCGACTCTGTCAATCGCCGTATTCTTATCGGCAGACTCAATAACCTTGGTTTCTCAAATGACTGCCTCGCCTTGTTCACCAACTACTTCTCAGACAGAGTTCAGTGTGTCAAATCGGAGGGCCTGTTGTCCGGACCTCTGGCTGTCTCTATGGGGTTAAGCGCTAGCAAAACTGAATGCATGCTTTTCAACCGTTTGCTGCCCGCACCTGCCCGTCCGACTAGGATCACTACTCTGGACGTTCTGACCTAGAATACGTGGACTACTACAAAAACCTAGGTGTCTGGCTAGAATGTAAACTCTCCTTCCAGACTCATATCAAACATCTCCAATCCAAAAATCAAATCTAGAATCGACTTTCTATTTCACAACAAAGCCTCCTTCACTCACACCGCCAAACTTACCCTA
The DNA here is from genome assembly GCF_029448725.1 of Salvelinus fontinalis. Classification (NCBI taxonomy): domain Eukaryota; kingdom Metazoa; phylum Chordata; class Actinopteri; order Salmoniformes; family Salmonidae; genus Salvelinus; species Salvelinus fontinalis. Next base: position 33,077,892 of record NC_074677.1, read on the forward strand.
GTAAAACTGACTATCCTACCGATCCTCGACTTCGGCGATGTCATCTACACAATAGCTTCCAATACTCTACTCAGCAAAATGGATGTAGTCTATCACATTGCCATTAGTTTTGTTACCAAAGCGCCTTATGCCACCCACCACTGCGACCTGTATGCTCTCGTCGGCTGGCCCTCGCTACATATTCGTCGCCAGACCTACTGGCTCCAGGTCATCTATCAGTCTATGCTAGGTAAAGCTCCGCCTTATCTCAGCTCACTATTCGCGATAACAACACCCACCCGTAGAACACGCTCCAGCAGGTATATCTCACTGGTCCTCCCCAAAGCCAACACCTGCTTTGGCCGCCTTTCCTTCCAGTTCTCTGCTGCCAGTGACTGGAACGAATTGCAAAAATCGCTGAAGCTGGAGACTTACATTTCCCTCACTAACTTTAAACATCAGCTATCTGAGCAGATAACCGATTGCTACAGCTGTACATAGCCCATCTGTAAATAGCACACCCAATCTACCTACCTCATCCCCATATTGTTTTTATTTACTTTGCTGCTCTTTTGCACACCAGTATCACTACTTACACACCATCATCTGCTCATCATCATCTGCTCATCTATCACTCCAGTGTTAATCTGCTAAATTGTAATTACTTTGCTACTATGGCCTATTTATTGCCTTACCTCCTCATGCCATTTGCACACACTGTATATAGACTTTCTTTCCTTTTCTAGTGTGTTATTGACTGTACACTTGTTTATTTCATGTGTAACTCTGTGTTATTGTTTCTGTTACACTGCTTTGCTTTATCTTTGTCACGTTCCTGACCTGTTTTCTGTTGTTTTGTATGTGTGTGATGGTCAGGGCGTGAGTTTTGGGTGGGCAGTCTATGTTTTCTATTTCTATGTTGGTTTTGGGTTGCCTGGTATGGCTCTTAATTAGAGGCAGGTGTTTTGCGTTTTCCTCTAATTGAGAGTCATATTAAGGTAGGGTGTTCTCACTGTTTGTTTGTGGGTGATTGTCTTCCGTGTCAGTGTATGTGTGCACCATACGGGACTGTTTCATTGTCGTTAGGTATTTGTAGTCTGTTCCTGTTCGTGCGTTCTTCACGTTGTATGTAAGTTCGTGTCCAGGTCTGTTTACTTCGTTTTGTAAAGTATCAAGTGTTCTTCGTGTGTTTAGTTTCGTCTTGTTTATTAAAATTCATTATGTATTCACAACCCGCTGCATTTTGGTCTTTCGATCCTTCTCTCCTCTCCTCGTTTGAGGAGGAGGATTACGACACCCGTTACAATCTTGGCCAGGTCGCAATTGTAAATGAGAACTTGTTCTCAACTGGCCTACCTGGTTAAATAAAGGTGAACAAAATTAAATAAATAAAAACATCCCAAGTCTCCGGTGCCGACACATTCAGAAATCAAAAGATGGTTTTATATTTAGTTTAAAAGCTTTGACAAGGCCAAGAGAGCAATAAACACTTTTCAATTAGAAAACAGAAATCCACTTTGGGTAAAAAAAGAAAAAACACTTCTGTTTTCAAAGATGTAGCCTACGATGCAATAGTCGTGATCATTATAAAGAGAACAAAAAATACTTAGCATACATTTGAACACCACTGCAGAAGCTTCACTATTCGGCATCTTCCCTATTAAGTAGCCTGGTTTTGTTGTCTGTCTACTTGAAGAGAACTACAGCCTATCAGTGTTGCCAACTCCTCAGTAAGGAAAGTAGCTATTGGCTGTCCTAAAAGTCGCTAAATGACATCATCACCTAATTTGCATAATTGGCCATGTGCATGTAATTGTGATGGATGCTGTAGGAGAGAGGAATAATGTCGTGGGAGAGACAAAAAGTGAGTAAAAAACACACTAAATATGTTTAGAACTACAAATTAACTTTCTTCTGTCGATTCTTGTTTTTTTTAATGTCACAATTCCAACCCTCCTCCTTTATCCAGGCTTGGGACCGGCAAAAGTGACCCAAAAGATACACTGGCGGAGTTACTTATTTAAACATTTGTTGTTTTTTAATGTATTAATTTATTTTTAGTTTTTTAGTTTAGTTTTCAAATTTGGTTTGGTTTTTAACCTTATGGTCCACTTAGGAGCCTACAAAAAGCCACAATTTTTTTTGTTGAAAACTCTGTTTATTCAGTTTTACACACAAGACAACACTTAACAACATAAATAATATACTCAACTAGAAAAAAAAAATAATAAATAATAATAATTAGCTTTAAAGATACCGTACTTTAGACAAGTTAAACACACCGGGCAGAAGGCTACAAAAGTTAAAGGGCAATCTGTAGTACAGGGACAGAGCTAACACCTCACCATTGTTCCTGAAACAGTCAAGGGATAGGGGTGGAGAAATGCAACCACTCACAGACAGTCATGGCCACAGACTGACCATCCACTGGACCAAAAAAGTTTACAATGCTTTAAAAGAAAAAAAATTATAATCATTTTATGTAAGCATGAACAAAATGTAAAAAAAATTAAATAAAACTGGGCAAAACAAGCTCACATTTTAGTCTCTGACCGGGCAATATGAATAAGGCATCCGCAGATCACAATCAATAAGCACATCATCAACCTTAATGCCCCCCCCCCCCCCCCCCAAAAAAACAAAGAAATGCTCATCCAACCCTTAAGTCACAGGGGAGTCAAATACAAATCAAATCAAGTTTATTTTATATAGCCCTCCGTACATCAGCTAATATCTCGAAGTGCTGTACAGAAACCCAGCCTAAAACCCCAAACAGCAAGCAATGCAGGTGTAGAAAGCACGGCGGCTAGGAAAAACTCCCTAGAAAGGCCAAAACCTAGGAAGAAACCTAGAGAGGAACCAGGCTATGAGGGGTGGCCAGTCCTCTTCTAGCTGTGCCGGGTGGAGATTATAACAGAACATGGCCAAGATGTTCAAATGTTCATAAATGACCAGCATGGTCAAATAATAATCAGGAGTAAATGGTGGTTGTAGAGGGTGCAACAGGTTAGCACCTCAGTAGTAAATGTCAGTTGGCTTTTCATAGCTGATCAATAAGAGTATCTCTACCGCTCCTGCGGTCTCTAGAGAGTTGAAAACAGCAGGTCTGGGACAGGTAGCACATCCGGTGGACAGGTCAGGGTTCCATAGCCGCAGGCAGAACAATTGAAACTGGAACAGCAGCGAGGCCAGGTGGACTGGGGACAGCAAGGAGTCATCATGCCCGGTAGTCCTGAAGCATGGTCTTAGGGCTCAGGTCCTCCGAGAGAGAGAAAGAAAGAGAGAAGGAGAGAATTAGCGAGAGCATACTTAAATTCACACAGGACACCGGATAAGACAGGAGAAGTACTCCAGATATAACCAACTGACCCTAGCCCCCCGACACATAAACTACTGCAGCATAAATACTGGAGGCTGAGACAGGAGGGGTCAGGAGACACTGTGGCCCCATCCGATGATACCCCCGGACAGGGCCAAACAGGAAGGATATAACCCCACCCACTTTGCCAAAGCACAGCCCCCACACCACTAGAGGGATCTCTTCAAACACCAACTGACCATCCTGAGACAAGGCCGAGTAAAGCCCACAAAGATCTCCACCACAGCACAAACCAAGGGGCGGCGCCAACCCAGACAGGAAGATCACGTCAGTAACTCAACCCACTCAAGTGACGCACCTCTCCTAGGGCCGGCATGAAAGAGCACCAGTAAGCCAGTGACTCAGCCCCTGTAATAGGGTTAGAGGCAGAGAATCCCAGTGGAGAGAGGGGAACCGGCCAGGCAGAGACAGCAAGGGCGGTTCCTTGCTCCAGAGCCTTTCCGTTCACCTTCACACTCCTGGGCCAGACTACACTCAATCATATGACCTACTGAAGAGATAAGTTTTCAGTAAAGACTTAAAGGTTGAGACCGAGTCTGTGTTTCTCACATGGGTAGGCAGACTATTCCATAAAAATGAAGATCTATAGGAGAAAGCCCTGCCTCCAGCTGTTTGCTTAGAAATTCTAGGGACAATTAGGAGGCCTGCGTCTTGTGACCGTAGCGTACGTGTAGGTATGTACGGCAGGACCAACTCGGAAAGATAGGTAGGAGCAAGCCCATGTAACGCTTTATAGGTTAACAGTAAAACTTTGAAATCAGCCCTTGCCTTAACAGGAAGCCAGTGTAGGGAAGCTAGAACTGGAGTAATATGATCAAATTTCTTGGTTCTAGTCAGGATTCTAGCAGCCGTATTTAGCACTAACTGAAGTTTATTTAGTGCTTTATCCGGGTAGGCGGAAAGTAGAGCATTGCAGTAGTCTAACCTAGAAGTAACAAAAGCATGGATTAATTTTCCTGGATCATTTTTGGACAGAAAATTTCTGATTTTTGCAATGTTACGTAGATGGAAAAAAGCTGTCCTTGAAACAGTCTTGATATGTTCGTCAAAAGAGAGATCAGGGTCCAGAGTAATGCCGAGGTCCTTCACAGTTTTATTTGAGACGACTTTACAACCATCAAGATTCATTGTCAGATTTAACAGAATATCTCTTTCTTTCTTGGGACCTAGAACAAGCATCTCTGTTTTGTCCGAGTTTAAAAGTAGAAAGTTTTCAGCCATCCACTTCCTTATGTCTGAAACACAGGCTTCTAGCGAGTGCAATTTTGGGGCTTCACCATGTTTCATTGAAATGTACAGCTGTGTGTCATCCGCATAGCAGTGAAAGTTAACATTATGTTTCGAATGACATCCCCAAGAGGTAAAATATATAGTGAAAACAATAGTGGTCCTAAAACGGAACCTTGAGGAACACCGAAATGTACAGTTGATTTGTCAGAGGACAAACCATTCACATAGACAAACTGATATCTTTCCGACAGATAAGATCTAAACCAGGCCAGAACTTCTCTGTGTAGACCAATTTGGGTTTCCAGTCTCTCCAAAATAATGTGGTGATCGATGGTATCAAAGGCAGCACTAAGGTCTAGTAGCACGAGGACAGATGCAAAGCCTCGGTCTGACGCCATTAAAAGGTCATTTACCACCTTCACAAGTGCAGTCTCAGTTCTATGATGGGGTCTAAAACCAGACTGAAGCATTTCGTATACATTGTTTGTCTTCAGGAAGGCAGTGAGTTGCTGCGCAACAGCTTTTTCAAATTTTTCTGAGAGGAATGGAAGATTCGATATAGGCCGATAGTTTTTTATATTTTCTGGGTCAAGGTTTGGCTTTTTCAAGAGAGGCTTTATTACTGACACTTTTAGTGAGTTTGGTACACATCCGGTGGATAGAGAGCTGTTTATTATGTTCAACATAGGAGGGCCGAGCACAGGAAGCAGCTCTTTCAGTAGTTTAGTTGGATTAGGATCCAGTATGCAGCTTGAAGGTTTAGAAGCCATGATTATTTTCATCATTGTGTCAAGATATATAGTACTAAAACACTTAAGTGTCTCTCTTGATCCTAGGTCCTGGCAGAGTTGTGCAGACTCAGGACAGCTAAGCTTTGGAGGAATACGCAGATTTAAAGAGGAGTCCGTAAATTTGCTTTCTAATGATCATGATCTTTTCCTCAAAGAAGTTCATGAATTTATTACTGCTGAAGTGAAAGCCATCCTCACTTGGGGAATGCTGCTTTTTAGTTAGCTTTGCAACAGTATCAAAAATCAATTTTGGATTGTTCTTATTTTCCTCAATTAAGTTGGAAAAGTAGGATGATCGAGCAGCAGTGAGGGCTCTTCGATACTGCACGGTACTGTCTTTCCAAGCTAGTCGAAAGACTTCCAGTTTGGTGTGGCGCCATTTCCGTTCCAATTTTCTGGAAGCTTGCTTCAGAGCTCGGGTATTTTCTCTATACCAGGGAGCTAGTTTCTTATGACAAATGTTTTTAGTTTTTAGGGTGCAACTGCATCTAGGGTATTGCGCAAGGTTAAATTGAGTTCCTCAGTTAGGTGGTTAACTGATTTTTGTCCTCTGACGTCCTTGGGTAGGCAGAAGGACTCTGGACGGGCATCAAGAAATCTTTGTGTTGTCTGAGAATTTATAGCACGACTTTTGATGCTCCTTGGTTGGGGTCTGAGCAGATTATTTGTTGCGATTGCAAACGTAATAAAATGGTGGTCCGATAGTCCAGGATTATGAGGAAAAACATTAAGATCTACAACATTTATTCCATGGGACAAAACTAGGTCCAGAGTATGACTGTGGCAGTGAGTAGGTCCAGAGACATGTTGGACAAAACCCACTGAGTCGATGATGGCTCCAAAAGCCTTTTGGAGTGGGTCTGTGGACCTATCCATATGAATATTTAAACCACCAAAAATGTGAATATTATCTGCTATGACTACAAGGTCCGATAGGAATTCAGGGAACTCAGTGAGGAACGCTGTATATGGCCCAGGAGGCCTGTAAACAGTAGCTATAAAAAGTGATTGAGTAGGCTGCATAGATTTCATGACTAGAAGCTCAAAAGACGAAAACTTCATTTTTTTTTTGTAAATTGAAATTTGCTACAAATACAGACTTATATTTGTTTTAATATGAATGCCATCAGAGCATGGACTGTTTAAAGTAAGACCGGAATGGAGCCCAAGCCTCATAAAGCAGTTTGGGGTTCCCACATGTATTGAATTACATTTTTTCTACTTTCAGAGAGTACAACACATCTCTCACCCAATATTTATAAGATGGGGAAGCTGCCATCTTCCAGTTCTGTAGTATTAGCCGTCTAGCTAAAAGAGTTGTATTGTAACGACTGTCTTCCATAGGTGAAGGAGAGGACCAAAGTGCAGCGCGGCTAGTGTTAAACATGTTTAATAAAGAACAAGTGAAACACTACAAACAACAATACAAAATAACAAATGTGCAAAAACCGACACAGACCTATCTGGTGCAGACAATCACAGAGACAGGAAACAAACACCCACAAAATCCCAACACAAAACAAGCCTCCTATATATGATTCTCAATCAGAGACAACGATTACCATCTGCCTCTGATTGAGAACCCACACTAGGCTGACATAGAAACAGACAAACTAGACACACAACATAGAATTCCCACCCAGCTCACGTCCTGACCAACTAAACACATACAAAACAACAGAAAACAGGTCAGGAACGTGACAGAACCCCCCCCCCCCCCCCCCCACCCCCCCCAAGGTGCGAACTCCGGGCACACCCCTAAAACTCACGGGGAGGGTCTGGGTGGGCATCTGTCCGCGGTGGCGGCTCCGGCGCAGGACGAGGACACCACTCCACCACTGTCTTTGTCCCCCTCCTTAGCGTCCTTAGAGTGGCAACCCTCGCCCACGACCTTGGCCTAAGAATCCTCCGCAAGGCCCCCACATGATTTAGGAGGTAGCTCAGGACAGAGAGGTAGCTCAGGACAGAGAGGTAGCTCAGGACAGAGAGGTAGCTCCGGACTAATGGCAGCTCCGGACTGAGTGGCAGCTCCGGACTGAGTGGCAGCTCCGGACTGAGTGGCAGCTCCGGACTGAGTGGCAGCTCCGGACTGAGTGGCAGCTCCGGACTGAATGGCAGCTCATGACTGAATGGCAGCTCATGACTGAATGGCAGCTCATGACTGTAGGGCAGCTCATGACTGTAGGGCAGCTCATGACTGGAGGGCAGCTCATGACTGGAGGGCAGCTCATGACTGGAGGGCAGCTCATGACTATAGGGCAGCTCATGACTGTAGGGCAGCTCATGACTGGAGGGCGGCTCATGACTGGAGGGCGGCTCCTGACTGGAGGGCGGCTCATGACTGGAGGGAGGCTCATGACTGGAGGGAGGCTCATGACTGGAGGGCAGCTCATGACTGGAGGGCAGCTCATGACTGGAGGGCAGCTCATGACTGGAGGGCAGCTCATGACTGGAAGGCAGCTCATGACTGGAGGGCAGCTCATGACTATAGGGCAGCTCATGACTGTAGGGCAGCTCATGACTGTAGGGCAGCTCATGACTGTAGGTCAGCTCATGACTGTAGGGCAGCTCTGGCAGCTCCTGACTGGCTGGCGTCTCTGGCAGCTCCTGACTGGCTGGCGTCTCTGGCAGCTCCTGACTGGCTGGCGTCTCTGGCAGCTCCTGACTGGCTGGCGTCTCTGGCAGCTCCTGACTGGCTGGCGTCTCTGGCGGCTCCTGACTGGCTGGCGGCTCTGGCAGCTCCTGACTGGCTGGCGGCTCTGGCAGCTCCTGACTGACGGACGGCTCTAGCGGCTCCTGACTGACGGCTCTAATGGCTCGTGGCAGACGGGCGGCTCTAATGGCTCGTGGCAGACGGATGGCTCAGATGGCGCTGGGCAGACAGATGGCTCAGATGGCGCTAGGCAGACAGATGGCTCAGACGGCGCTGGGCAGACGGATGGCTCAGATGGCGCTGGGCAGACGGATGGCTCAGACGGCACTGGGCAGACGGATGACTCAGATGGCGCTGGGCAGACGGATGGCTCAGACGGCGCTGGGCAGACGGATGGCTCAGACGGCGCTGGGCAGACGGACAGTTCAGACGGCGTTGGGCAGACGGACAGTTCAGACGCCGTTGGGCAGACGGGCAGTTCAGGCGCCGCTGGGCAGACGGGCAGTTCAGGCACCGCTGGGCAGACGGCAGACTCTGGCCGGCTGAGACGCACTATAGGCCTGATGCGTGGTGCCGGAACTGGAGGTACCGGGCTGAGGGCACGCACCTCAGGGCGAGTGCGGGGAGGAGGAACAGGGCTCTGGAGATGCACTGGAAGCCTGGTGCGTGGTGTAGGCACTGGTTCTACTGGGCTGGGGCGGGAAGGTGGCGCCGGATATACCGGACCGTGAAGGAGGACACGCGCTCTTGAGCACCGAGCCTCTCCAACCTTACCAGGTTGAATGGTCCCCGTAGCCCTGCCAGTGCGGCGAGGTGGAACAACCCGCACTGGGCTATGCAGGCGAACCGGTGACACCACCTGTAAGGCTGGTGCCATGTACGCCGGCCCGAGGAGACGTACTGGAGGCCAGATACGTTGGGCCGGCTTCATGACATCCAGCTCGATGCCCAACCTAGCCCTCCCAGTGCGGCAAGGTGGAATATCCCGCACTGGGCTAAGCACGCGTACTGGGGACACCGTGCGCTTTACCGCATAACACGGTGTCTGACCAGTACGACGCCCTCTCACTCCACGGTAAGCCCGGGGAGTTGGCTCAGGTATCCAACCCGGCTTCGCCACACTCCCCTTTAGCCCCCCCCCCCCCCAAGAAATGTTTGGGTGAGCCTCTCGGATTTCCAGCCACTCTGCCTTGCAAGTGCCTCATAATGCCGCCTCTCCGCTTTTGATGCCTCCAGCTCCGCTTTGGGACGGCGACACTCCTCTGGCTCTGCCCAGGGTCCTTCTCCGTCCAGAATCTCCTCCCATGTCCATTCCTCCTTGTACTGCTGATGCTGTTGCTGGTGCCCGTTGCCACGCTGCTTGGTCCGGGTTTGGTGGGTGTTTCTGTAACGGCTTTCTTCCATAGGTGAAGGAGAGGACCAAAGTGCAGCGCGGCTAGTGTTAAACATGTTTAATAAAGAACAAGTGAAACACTACAAACAACAATACAAAATAACAAATGTGCAAAAACCGACACAGACCTATCTGGTGCAGACAATCACAGAGACAGGAAACAAACACCCACAAAATCCCAACATAAAACAAGCCTCCTATATATTTGTATTTATTTATTTCACCTTTATTTAACCAGGTAGGCAAATTGAGAACACGTTCTCATTTACAATTGCGACCTGGCCAAGATAAAGCAAAGCAGTTCGACACATACAACAACACATAGTTACACATGGAGTAAAACAAACATACAGTCAATAATACAGTGAAAATAAGTCTATATACAATATGAGCAAGTGAGGTGAGATAAGGGAGGTGAAGGCAAACAAAATATATATATAAATAAAAAAATAAAAAAATATATATATAAAAAGGCCATGGTGGCGAAGTAAATACAATATAGCAAGTAAAAAAAATAACACTGGAATGGTTGGTTTGCAGTGGAAGAAGGTGCAAAGTAGAGATAGAAATAATGGGGTGCAAAGGAGCAAAATAAATAAATACAGTATGATTCTCAATCAGAGACAACGATTACCATCTGCCTCTGATTGAGAACCCACACTAGGCTGACATAGAAACAGACAAACAACATAGAATTCCCACCCAGCTCACGTCCTGACCAACTAAACACATACAAAACAACAGAAAACAGGTCAGGAACGTGACATGTATAAGCAACAGTGTCCAACTGGATTCTTGACAGGGGGTACCTATGGGCAGTACACCAAAAAGGGCTGTAAGGGGAGACGGATCTATAACAGTGTCATATATATCAGAGAAACATTTAAAAATTAATTCCCAGAAACCTGACAGTTTATGACAGCCCCAACATGAACATTTTTAACCATCATTTAAAAAAAAAAATACAATCTACATTAACAATCTAAATGGACCAAAAAGAGACAATAGAAAAAACTGTCAATGGCAATGTGAGAAAATTATGGTAACTAGTCTGGCCCTAATTCAGGTTAATAGTTTTTTCCCCAGACCCCCCTCCACACACACACAGGCTGTGCTGGCTCACAGAAAGAGTGGGTCATCGTCATTTTGGTCAAGGCTCTCTATGGCAGGTTCAGCAACTGAGGGAGCTGACTTAAATGAGTAAGCAGCTGATGTGCCAAAAAACTACAAAACATTATCAGGCAGCTGGTGCTCATAGCAAGTCTCACCAGACAGCTTCAGTCCATATCGAATGTACAGGATGGAGTTAAGGGTCTGCAAGGACATCTGATTTCTAAGTTTGCTTTTTACCACACTCATCTGGCTGAACACTCTCTCGACTTCAGCATTCGAGTGTGGCAAGGACAACACAGACACAGCAGCCATGGCAAGTTCTTGAAACGGGTTGATATCAGCTGCTCACCCTCAACTCATTTGTGAGGGAGATGGTGAAGGCTACACACCGCTTTCGGACATTGTTTTCATCCTCAGGCGCAAGGTGGAGCTCAGCTGCCTTTGACTAAAAAAGGTAACCAAGGTACGGTTTGGGACTGATGTATCCATCCATTGGCCCTTTGAGTACATCAACATTTGCCAGTGGATTCAGCGCCCTGCTACTCAATTCAAATCAAATCAAATGTTATTTGTCACATGGTTAGCAGATGTTAATGCGAGTGTAGCGAAATGCTTGTGCTTCTAGTTCCGACAATGCAGTAATAACCAACGAGTAATCTAACCTAACAATTTCACAACAACTACTTTATACACACAAGTGTAAAGGAATGAAAGAATATGTACATAAAAATATATGAATGAGTGATGGTACAGAACGGCATAGGCAAGATGCAGTAGATGGTATCGAGTACAGTACATACATATGAGATGAGTAATGTAGGGTATGTAAACATATAAAAGTGAAATTGTTTAAAGTGGCTAGTGATACATGTATTACATCAAGATGGCAAGATGCAGTAGATGGTATGGAGTACAGTATATACATATGAGAAGAGTAATGTAGGGTATGTTAACATTATATGAAGTGGCATTGTTTAAAGTGGCTAGTGATACATTTTTTTACATACATTTTTCCATTATTAAAGTGGCTGGATTTGAGTCAGTATGTTGGCAGCTGCCACTCAATGTTAGTGATGGCTGTTTAACAGTCTGATGGCCTTGAGATAGAAGCTGTTTTTCAGTCTCCTGCTTTGATGCACCTGTACTGACCTAGCTTTCTGGATGATAGAGGGGGGAACAGGCAGTGGCTCGGGTGCTTGTTGTCCTTGATGATCTTTTTGGCCTTCCTGTGACATCGGGTGGTGTAGATGTCATGGAGGGCAGGTAGTTTGCCCCCGGTGATGCGTTGTGCAGACCTCACTACCCTCTGGATAGCCTTACGGTTGTGGGCGGAGCAGTTTCCGTACCAGGCGGTAATACAGCCCGACAGGATGCTCTCGATTGTGCATCTGTAGAAGTTTGTGAGTGCCACATTTCTTCAGCCTCCTGAGGTTGAAGAGGCGCTTCTGCGCATTCTTCACCACGCTGTCTGTGTGGGTGGACCAATTCAGTTTGTCCGTGATGTGTACGCTGAGGAACTTAAAACTTACAACCCTCTCCACTACTGTCCCGTCGATGTGGATAGGGGGGTGCTCCCTCTGCTGTTTCCTGAAGTCCACGATCATCTCCTTTGTTTTGTTGAGTTTTAGTGTAAGGTTATTTTCCTGACACCACATTCCGAGGGCCCTCACCTCCTCCCTGTAGGCCGTCTCGTCGTTGTTGGTAATCAAGCCTACCACTGTAGTGTCGTCTGCAAACTTGATGATTGAGTTGGAGGCGTGCATGGCCACGCAGACGTGGGTGAACAGGGAGTACAGGAGAGGGCTCAGGAAGCACCCTTGTGGGGCCCCAGTGTTGAGGATCAGCGGGGTGGAAATGTTGTTACCTACCCTCTCCACCTGGGGTGGCCCGTCAGGAAGTCCAGTACCCAGTTGCACAGGGTGGGGTCGAGACCCGGGGTCTCGAGCTTGATGACGAGTTTGGAGGGTACTATGGTGTTAAATGCTGAGCTGTAGTCGATGAACAGCATTCTCACATAGGTATTCCTCTTGTCCAGATGGGTTAGGGCAGTGTGCAGTGTGGTTGCGATTGCGTCGTCTGTGGACCTATTAGGGCGTTAAGCAAATTGGAGTGTCAGGGTGTCAGGTAGGGTGGAGGTGATATGGTCCTTGACTAGTCTCTCAAAGCACTTCATGATGACGGAAGTGAGTGCTACGGGGCGGTAGTCGTTTAGCTCAGTTACCTTAGCTTTCTACTCACAGCTTTGATCAGGCTAACCAAGCTGTCAAGTAGCTTAAGAGGATCTACTTGCTCTCCCTCAAAAGCCTTGATGGCTAACTGTACCTCACCCAGCACTGACTTCAAAAAAGTCAGATACAATATGATTTGAGGATCACTGTACATGGATTATAAAACCTCAGCCATGTAGCAGTGTTCACTGGACTTGGTGACTGGAAATGCAGCCTAAGTTCCTCCCACTGGTCCAATGGAGAGCCAATGTGTGTTACACACCTTGTAGGCCTCCCTGCGCTTTGAAGACACTGAAAACCAGTTATAAGTCTCTCGTACCAAGTACTCCACACTACAGGGGATGATGTCATTGGAAGCATGACTTACAGCAAGCTGCAGAGAGTGGCACACACAGCGAATAAGAACCAGATATTTGAGGCCATACTCCTCCTTCAGCACTTTATGGACCCCATTGTTAATCCCCATCATAACAGAGGCGTTGTCAGTCCCTATCCCCAGGAGTTTCTCTTTTTTAAGACAACACTTCGAGGAAAGCCACAACAGCACGGGCTATAGATTTCGCATCTCCTCCCTCCAACTCAACAAGCCCCAGAAATGTTGATAGAATTGTCTGCTTGGTGTCACTAAAGTATCTTACCACAACCCCCAGGTACTTAGAAAAACGTACATCTTTGGACTTATCGAGGAGGAGGCTGAAACGCTGGTCACCCACGTCTGCGACCAACATTTTCAGAAAGTATGGTGCTAGAACACCATTAATAATTTCTGTGCACTTTGTCCTGTGCATTTTGAAGTGGGTAGCAGCAGTGGTCTGAGAAAGAAGCTCTACATGCTTCTCCAATGTGATCACATGCCAGCATGGAACAGTGTTCAGTGATAGCTAATGCCATGGTGGCCTCAGTCTTTTTTGCAGTCAATTTTTTAAACCATAAATGGCAGCTTGTTTTGGGTGGAACTGTTATAAGGCTTTATGCCTTTTGAGTATGTTTTTGACTATACTAGTTAGTTTTACTAACTATCACTACGTTTGGCGTAGAAATCAGCCCATGTATCATCTCCAATAAACGGCTTCAACCAGCCTTTGAATTCAGAGTTTGATTCCCACTCCTTTCTGTATTTTTTAGTGTATAGTTTAGACGGAAACATGATGAGCTAGCCAGCTAGATGTTTAGCTTATGTCACAGAGAGGCACATACACAGTGGACAAGGTGAGTAAGTGACTGAGGCTGTGTGAGTCAAATGCAGTGATTTATATTTGTTTTAGACAAATAACATTTTACATTTACATCAGCCAGCGATGGCTTCCCGCATGCGCGATTCATTTGAAGTCTGGACTCGGAGGGGTGAACATCTCCTGCTCTGACTGCAGCTGGGAGGGACTGCTGCGCGAGGACTGGGCCGCCTGTGACTGCTTTGTTACGGGGATGGGGCCCACGGCAGCAACCGCTGCTCGTTGAGAAGAGTAAGAACAATACGTGCTTTCACGTCAGAGTCTCCAAAAGCATCAGAAAAAGTCGCTAGATTTTTTGCTAGTTGATTTTTTGAAAATGTGTCGCTAGAGGGGTCTGAATACTCGCTAAATATAAGTTGGCAACACTGCAGCCTATCACTCGCAGCCTACCTCTTCCAATGCATTGCAAGTGTGCATAGAATTCTACTAGATGAAGATCTAAAATGAGTACAACATCCTGGCATTTAAACCATACTCGATTTTAGAAAATTTGCATACTATAGAACTTAAATGTTTTGCATACTGAGACTGCTTCATTCATGATTGCTTTGTTTCCAACTACTTGTTGATTTCGGTAGCCCCTCCCCATATCTAATTGATCAATTGGGTATTTAAAGTATACTTGATTTTTGAAATGTTGCATACTATTAAACTGTCTTTTTTCACGCATGCTTAAACGGCCTACTATTTAGGATGTGTTGATAAAACGTTTACTGTTGACAGGAGAACAAGAGGAGACAATAGGACGAGGTGGATAATTTTATAATAAGGCAGATTTATTCAAGTGTAAAGATATTAGGCAAAGCGTGCGGCACGGCTTTTTCTGTCTGATTTGTATGAAATCGTCCGGAAAGAGGTAGTTTCAACAATTGTACAGTTTTATATAGACAACAAGCAAAGTAGGTAGATCTGCGAGTCTGGCCTTCCGATTGGTCGATCTGGGTCTTGGGTAGTCCTGAACAGGCCTGGTGTCCACGTTCCATTGGTTCCTGAGATAGTTCTTTGTCTTGAGCTCCAACCCTGAGTTGTGTGTGTCTGTGGTTATCATGGGGGAGGGGAATTATGTGTGTCTGTAGTTGGTGTCTTAATAAGTCCAGCATATGTCCAAGAGAAATGAGGAGTATGTGTATTTTGTATAAAAGATGACTTATGTATAAAAGATGACTTATGTTGAAATGTAGTTATTACTAGTTTCCAGTCCCTATTACAATTTCTTACAGATGCAAATATGGGTATTAGGACACGACCCCTGACTAAGCTCAAACTTGCAAATTTATATGTGGGGAAATATGACTTGTTTAGTTTCTGTCCCCTTGATGTTCAGTCAGAAGTCGGTCCCTTTGATGTTCAGTCAGAAGATAGCTGTAAGATGTGCTCTGTCCTGAGGTGAGGACGAGGAGAAGGACAAGAGGCAGTGGCACGACACATAACAAGCCAAACTGGAACATCCACAAAGTCTGGCCATTCACTGTTATAGATAAGAATACAAATATGCAGAGCTACACTACATGACCAAAAGTAAGTGGACACCTGCCCATCGAACATCTCATTCCAAAATCAAGGGCATTAATATGGAGTTGGTCCCCCATTTGCTCTTATAACAGCCTCCACTCTTCTGGGAAGTCTTTCCACTAGATGTCGGAACATTGCTGCGGGGACTTGCTTCCATTCAGCCACAAGGTTGGGCACTGATGTTGTGCGATTAGGCATGGCTCGCAGTCGACGTTCCAATTCATCCCAAAGGTGTTCGATTAGGTTGAGGTCAGGGCTCTGTGCAGGCCAGTCAAGTTCTTCCACACCAATCTCGACAAACCACTTCTTTATGGACCTCGCTTTCTGCATGGGGGCATTGTCATGCTGAAAAAGTAAAGGGCCTTCCCCAAATTGTTGCCACAAAGTTGGAAGCACAGATTTGTCTAGAATGTCATTGTATACTGTAGCGTTAAGATTTCCCTTCAGTGGAACTAAGGAGCCTGAACCATGAAAAACAGCCCCCGACCATTATTCCTCATCCATCAAACTTTACAGTTGACACTATGCATTTGGGCAGGTAGCATTCTCCTGTCATCCACCAAACCCAGATTCGTCCACTGGACTGCCAGAGTGTTTTCACTGCTCCAGAGTCCAATGGCGGTGAGCTTTACCCAACTCCAGCCGACGCTTGGCATTGCACATGGTGATCTTAGGCTTTTGTGCAGCATTCTCGGCCATGGAAACCCATTTCATGAAGCTCCCGACAAAGAGTTATTGTGCTGACGTTACTTCCAGAGGCAGTTTGGAACTCGGTAGTGATTGTTTGAACCGAGGGCGGACGATTTTTACGCGTAACGCGATTCAGCACTCGGCGGTCCCGTTCTGTGAGTTTGTGTGGCCTCTCACTTCGCGGCTGAGCCGTTGTTGCTCCTAGATGTTTCCACTTCACAATAACAGCACTTATAGCTGACTTGTGCAGCTCTAGCAGGGCAGAAATTTGACGAATTGACTTGTTGGAAAAGTGGCATCCAATGACGGTGCCACGTTTGAAAGTCACTGAGCTCTTCAGTAAGGCCATTCTACTGTCAATGTTTGTCTATGGAGATTGTATGGCTGTGTGCTCGATTTTATACACCTGTCATCAACGGGTGTGGCTGAAATAGCCAAATTCGCTAATTTGAAGGGATGTCCAAATACTTTTGTATAATTATGCATTAGTTTGCAATTAAATATTAGCTGTGAAAATGGAAGGTGAATGAGAAAAATAATTAAAAGAAGAAAAAGAGATAGCACAACATTATGCAAAATTGTCATTGTGCAAGATTCCGTGAGGGAATCTGGGCTCAACTAGTGCTGCCTCGTCCTCAACCCTAAGGCCAACCCTCCACAGCCCCTCCCTCCCACCAGGACCAACCACCCTGGGCTCAACATGTCTCCTTATTACCCATCTGGAGTCATCAGGAGCTGGAAAGGTTTGAACTTTCCACTAAAATGTCAGTCTCTACAGACCTCAAGTGCCTACAGAGGATTATTGCTTCCGTCTACTCATCTGTAAAGCTTTTCTGATTTATGTTGCTCTAGGGATTCCTGTATATTTGTCTGTCATAATTTCTCCTGATTATGTTATGTTTACCACCAATGTAGGGTTGCGTTGTAGCTATGAAATCTCTCACATATGTCTTATCATAACTTGATCACTCGTTTGTCGTGAGAATTTTCCTGCTGCATCAGGAAATTCAAATGAGCCTCATAGGTCCCTGAAAATGAGCAGTTCTCTTTCACTCCATGCGGGGGCAGTTGAGTCATTGGGATCAGGGCTCGCTTGCTCAAACGCTAAGGCCTAGGTCCATTCAAATGACCTTTTATGTCTCTGTGTGAAGGAAGTTGATAACTAGCGCTAGCAAAATTGCTAACTAACATTAGTATAATGACTGGAAGTCTATGGTGTCTGCTAACATGCTAGCAGATACTCATAGACTTCCAGTCATTGTGCTAACGCTAGTTAGCATTGGCTCGTGAAACTACCTCCAACATACTTCATATTTGACACAGAGGTATACAAATGGTTAATGGTTAATCCACAAATTAATCTGACTCTGGGGAATGGCCTCATTGCCAAAATCCTGAAGTATCACTCTAAGCCTTCCCCAAACCATATCCCTAACCTTAAAGGGGCAATCAGCAGTTGCTACATCCATTCTTGAAGAATGTAACTTAAAAATCCCTCATGAGCTTTGTTCAGCTGTCGCATCCCATCGGAACAGAAAATATAAACTTATTTTACTCCAACATGTTTATTAAACAAAGAAAATGTAGACAAACACTATATAGCCTCAAAACATGGTTAAAACTATACTTTGGATATCATGGATGGTCAGTCCTTGCATCCATAGCTCTGTCTATGAATTTGAGAGTGGTTACATTTCTCCAGCCCTATCCCTCAGTTTTTCACTGTACCAGGGAGACTGTTTTGTTATTGTTTCTACTGTTGATTGCCGCTTTAAGCACTCGGAACTAATGCCTTAACTGTGAACCTTTTAGTTGTTTCTGTTTTAACCCTGTCACCACGAGGAATTAATGCATCAAAGGGCAGTGGGACGGATTTTAACCCATGCCGATGCTGGCAAGCAACAGGCAGAATATATTATTTTGGTGGCCTCAATGCGCCTGGACTTGCGGTTACAGCCACTGACCCCAACATATTGCTTACCTTCAACATATAATAAAACAATTGATAAAAAAAAAAAAGATTTTCCCTAACGAAAAATACATATTTCCCTTACAAATATGTAAATGTATTATAATCCACATAATAATTCTCATGTGGTACACTGTAGCCTGCATGTACCCTACATAAGGTAGGTACAGTACTACATTGTAAACAAACACCGCTTCCAGTTGCCCCATGGCAGCGATTCAACATTTTTCTTCAGCTATTCAAATCTTCCTGCTGTAGGATTATATTCCTCCTGCAGCAAAAGGGGTCGATTTAAGATCTGACATCTGTAGGAGCCTTCTATCAATGTCACCGAGTCCCCCGAGAAAGAGAACACATGTTCCATAGGCCCTTAGTTAGTTAGTCCACTGTTCTAGTCAGTCTCCGGGGAGACCATTAGCCTGCACATCTCTGCACACTGATCCACTGCAATCTGTCCTCACATCAAAATCAAGGTCTCATATGTTCTGGAATGTTTTAACGAAATACAGTGAATGTAAGGATAGTTCTGTTATTATGTTGAGGAAATACACTGTGGGACCTAGGTTTGAGATAGAACGTCCTTGTATGTGTGGTTTAGTGTATTTATTTTAAGGAAGAAAACATGCCAACCATCCTGTTTAATTGCTTCATTAGTCCAAGCAACATTGTTATGCTGCACCATTGCTTAGTAGATGCAGATGAAATGTCAACTCAGATTAGAAAGTACTGAGATATACAGATGCAGGCTGACTGAATATGCATCCCAAGGCTTTTGGAAACTACAACTCTGAAATAGTCATTCATATTTCCCATGCTTAAGTTGCGCTCTGAAACTTCATATTAGTCATGGTATTGTCCTTGGTATGGAAATTAGAAAGCGCTTATTTGATTACATCATACTTCACTGGATTTGACCCTGTCAAAACAATCTGACATACTTCCTCTGGTAAATCCATACCTTCACAATGACACAATGCTGCGTATTACAATAAACAATTGGTTAATGGAAAGGAGGCTGGAAATTTAGCTTTTTTTGATAGAAATACAGAAATGATTTAAAAGGATTAAGTTCTGTTTGAACAAAAAGGCCCATGATAATGTGGATATTACACTGATAATGATGGAAGACTCTTATAGGAAATTGCTACACCATCATGTTTTCAAAATATGACAAACCTCTGTCTCGGGTAACGACACTTCTCAATATTGTCCACAGAATCACATTGCATAATGTACATTCCATTACATAAATGGACCTACTGTATGGGGTAACACCACAGAAGAGAATACATTTTAACATTGATATAGCCTTAAGCTCACCCCATTACCCTGGTAGATAACTGAATGGCTGAAGCAGTGAGAAGAGCCCTAAGCCCACCCCATCACCCTGGTAGATAACTGAAGGGCTGAAGCAGTGAGAAGAGCCCAAAGCCCAGCCTATCACCCTGGTAGAAAACTGAATGGCTGAAGCAGTGAGAATAGCCCTATGCCCAGCCTATCACCCTGGTAGATAACTGAATGGCTGAAGCAGTGAGAAGAGCCCTAAGCCCAGCCTACCACCCTGGTAGATAACTGAATGGCTGAAGCAGTGAGAAGAGCCCTAAGCCCAGCACATCACCCTGGTAGATAACTGAATGGCTGAAGCAGTGAGAAGAGCCCTAAGCCCAGCCTATCACACTGGTAGATAACTGAATGGCTGAAGCAGTGAGAAGAGCCCTACGCCCAGCCCATGAGCCTGGTAGATAACTGAATGGCTGAAGCAGTGAGAAGAGCCCTAAGCCTAGCCCATGAGCCTGGTAGATAACGGAATGGCTGAAGCAGTGAGAAGAGCCCTAAGCCCAACCTATGAGCCTGGTAGATAACTGAATGGCTGAAGCAGTTAGAAGAGCCCTATGCCCAGCCTATCACCCTGGTAGATAACTGAATGGCTGAAGCAGTGAGAAGAGCCCTAAGCCCAACCTATGAGCCTGGTAGATAACTGAATGGCTGAAGCAGTTAGAAGAGCCCTATGCCCAGCCTATCACCCTGGTAGATAACTGAATGGATGAAGCAGTGAGAAGAGCCCTAAGCCCAGCCCTAAGCACTGGTAGATAACTGAATGGATGAAGCAGTGAGAATAGCCCTATGCCCAGCCTATCACCCTGGTAGATAACTGAATGGATGAAGCAGTGAGAAGAGCCCTAAGCCCAGCCTACCACCCTGGTAGATAACTGAATGGCTGAAGCAGTGAGAAGAGCCCTAAGCCCAGCACATCACCCTGGTAGCTAACGGAATGGCTGAAGCAGTGAGAAGAGCCCTAAGCCCAGCCCATGAGCCTGGTAGATAACTGAATGGCTGAAGCAGTGAGAAGAGCCCTTAAGCCCAGCCCATGAGCCTGGTAGATAACTTAATGGCTGAAGCAGTGAGAAAACCCCTAAGCCTAGCCCAATGAGCCTGGTAGATAACTGAATGGCTGAAGCAGTGAGAGTTACAAAGGACCCAGCTGCTGTTTTATGACCTGAAAGGAAGGAGGAGGATTCTCTGTGAGCACTTAAGCTCACTTTCATAAACCTCTGATTCAATCATGCTGATGTTATGAGGCCAACAACAGCGCTAGCTGGTAGAGTAGATCTAATTGTGGCAGTGCTGTGGCTGTGGGTGGACAAGCTCTTAACCTAAAAAAGTTATGGAGCCCTGTGGTCATGGTGAATTGTTGAAAGGCAGGCCTTAGTGCATCAATCAGTTAGTCAGAGTTTGTCACATTTACCTTGCATGGTTGAACCTTAGTGCCAAAGACAGTTTGGAGGCGTGCTTGTGGACTAATTCACACTCAGTTAGCCATAATATAAAACCATATAGACATTTTTGCCCAGTGTGCCAATATTTCCTCTTCCATGTACCTCAATGGGTCAACCTGGTTAAATACAACTGACTCATGTTTACACAACTCCCCAGACAGACATAGCCGTGGGAAGTAAGGGTGCTAGGGGTGCTGCAGAAATAATTTAGCAAAAATTAGGCTATACATTTAATTTTCCCCCAAAATTATATTACTAGAGTAGCAGATAGCCCGGTTAGCCAATGTGCGGGAGTACTGGTTGGTTGGGCCAATTTAGGTAGTATGTACATGAATGTATAGTTAAAGTGACTATGCATATAAGATAAACAGAGAGTAGCAGCAGCGTATAAGAGGGGTTGGGGGGGCACACAATGCAAATAGTCCGGGTAACCATTTGGTTACCTGTTCAGGAGTCTTATGGCGTGGGGTAAAAACTGTTGAGAAGCCTTTTTGTCCTAGACTTGGCACTCCGGTACCGCTTGCCATGCGGTAGTAGAGAGAACAGTCTATGACTGGGGTAACTGGGGTCTTTGACAATTTTTAGGGCCTTCCTCTGACACCGCCTGGGTCCTGGATGGCAGGCAGCTTTGCCCCAGTGATGTACTGGGCCGTACGCACTACCCTCTGAAGTGCCTTGCGGTCGGAGGCCGAGCAATTGCCGTACCAGGCAGTGATGCAACCAGTCAGGATGCTCTCGATGTTGCAGCTGTAGAACCTTTTGAGCATCTCAGGACACATGCCAAATCTTTTTAGTTTCCTGAGGGGGAATAGGCTTTGTCGTGCCCTCTTCACGACTGTCTTGGTGTGTTTGGACCAATCTAGTTTGTTGTTGATGTGGACACCAAGGAATTTGAAGCTCTCAACCTGCTCCACTACAGCCTCATCGATGAGAATGGGGACGTGCTCGGTGCTCCTTTTCCTGTAGTCCACAATCATCTCCTTAGTCTTGGTTACGTTGAGGGATAGGTTGTTATTCTGGCACCACCCGGCCAGGTCTCTGACCTCCTCCCTAAAGGCTGTCTCGTCGTTGTTGGTGATCAGGCCTACCACTGTTGTGTCGTCAGCAAACGTAATGATGGTGTTGGAGTCGTGCCTGGCCATGCAGTCGTGGGTGAACAGGGAGTACAGGAAGGGACTGAGCACGCACCCCTGGGGAGCTCCAGTGTTGAGGATCAGCGTGGCAGATGTGTTGCTACCTACCCTCACCACCTGGGGGCGGCCGGTCAGGAAGTCCAGGATCCAGTTGCAGAGGGAGAGTGGTCATGTTGAGGTCATTTTGACCATAGTCCAGTGGCAAGGTGAAAAACATTGTAGACTGACAGAGCCACCAAATTTCACACCCAGCTAGAGCATGTCTAAATACGTATTTTTGGCTATAGTGTCCTAGCAGATTTTGTCCATTACCCCCAGCTGTCATTTTCAATATAGCTGCTGAAAAATAGGCTAAGATAGATGTCTCCAGGGGTACTCGGCTCCAATGAAAGCAAGCAGACAACAAAGACAGTGCCAAAGTTCACATATTTATTAAGGACTTGTGGTTGGACATAGTAAAGTTGGATTTGTGTGTCGTTCTGCGAAGGTGAGACATAAGCAGGCTGCATAATATAAAAAAGTAAAGCTGATGAGGATAAAGCTATTAAACGGATACAGCTCAAATAAGGAAATTATTGGATAGCTTTATGTTATGACAACTAAAATATACATTAGTTGGAAAGAAACTGGAATGGCTTGACAGGATCCAAATACAAACTAAAGGTGTGAATGAGCCTATCAGGACAATCCTGATAATAAGTGACAAGTGTGAGAGTCAACAGGTGAAATCAACTTGGTTGATCAAGTTCATCTCAGTAGTATGCTGCTCCATTCTTAGGGCAGATGTGTACAGCCGCCAACCAGCTGCATGGATACCATTCACATGTCCATATCTCCATAAATAATGGTAACATACAGCCCAAGGATGGCTTAAAATGTTTGAGAGGGGTCTGGAATACAGCATCAAATGGTAGAAAGATGCCATACATACGTATCCTTAAAGATGTTAGTTGAAAAGGGGTGAAAACATGTGCCAACTTGTTGTTTTTGTAAATGTTTTCATGACTAGTTCCAATAGTTTACATGTAAACACTCTAAAACAGTATATGGGTGTTCCCTGAAGTCTACCAATTGCAATGAAATATAATGATTTTAAGAAATGTGACAGGAAACCTGCCCTAAACACATCACTTTAGGTAAAATCCCATAGGAATGCGAAATGTCAGCAGAAAGGCAGGTAACCAATTACGACGATATCTTTCAGTCTCTACACTACTTGAGTAAACTACTACATTAAGATGTCTAGCTATACTGCCATTGCAGATTTTAAACCTCTTAAGGATCTGACCCGTTTTTCAATTTTCACCTAAAATGACATACCCAAATCTAACTACCTGTAACTCAGGACCTGAAGCAAGGATATGCAGATTCTTGATACCATTTGAAAGGAAACACTTTGAAGTTTGTGGAAATGTGAAATTAATGTAGGAGAATATAACACATTAGATCTGGTAACAAATAATACAAACAAAAAAACATACGTTTTCTATTTTTGTTTTATCATCTTTGAAATGCAAGAGAAAGGCCATAATATATTGCAGTTTAGGTGTAAGCATTGCAATACTGCACAGTATTTTGTATCAAGTCTGCCTAAATGTGCCGAAATGGTCAATTGATACATTTTCAAGTACATAACTATAGAGAACATACATCAATAATATGTTAAAACAAAATGTAAGTTTAAACTCCCAGGAATATCATACATGATGGATCATTAGTTTATACACTAACTTTGACACATCTAGATGGCCGGGTGGGGTGGGTGTGGAGCCAGAGACAGCAGGGGTTCAAACTGTGGAACCCAGATTTTATCAAACAAAACTATGCTACATTTTATCTCTGAGACCCTCAGGATGACAAATCAGAGCAAGATTACTGAATGTAAGAACATTATTTACCTTCAGAGATTAATGTATCAAACCAGTTGCCGTGATACATTTTTTGTTTTTGTTGTGCACTCTCCTCAAACAATAGCATGGTATTTTTTCACTGTAATAGCTACTGTAAATTGGACAGTGCAGTTAGATTAACAAGAATTTAAGCTTTCTTCCCATATAAGAATATGTGAACAACTACAAACACCTAGGTGTCTGGTTAGACTGTAAACTCTCCTTCCAGACTCACATTAAGCATCTCCAATCAAAAATGTAATCTAGAATCGGCTTCCTATTTCACAACAAAGCATCCTTCACTCATCCTGCCAAACATACCCTCGTAAAACTGACTATCCTACTATCCTGCTCTCGTTGGCTGGCTCCAGGTCATCTATAAGTCTTTGCTATGTAAAACCCCGCCTAATTTCAGCTCACTGGTCACCATAGCAGCACCCACCTGTAGCACACGCTCCAGCAGGTATATTTCACTGGTCATCCCCAAAGCCAACACTTCCTTTGGCCGCGTTTCCTTCCAGTTCTCTGCTGCCAATGACTGGAACGAATTGCAAAAATCACTGAAGCTGGAGACTTATATCTCCCTCACTCACTTTAATAATCAGCTGCTAGAGCAGCTTACCAATCATTGCACCTGTAAATAGCCCACCCAAGTACCTCATCCCCATATTGTTATTTATTTTTTTGCTCCTTTGCACCCCAGTATCTCTACTTGCACATTCATCTTCTGCACATCTATCACTCCTGTGTTTAATTGCGAAATGTTTATTATATCGCCACTATGGCCTATTTATTGCCTTACCTCCCTAATCTTACTACATTTGCACACACTGTATATAGACTTTTCTATTGTGTTATTGACTGTAGGCTTGTTTATCCCATGTGTAACTCTGTGTTGTTGTTTGTGTCGCACTGCTTTGCCCTATCTTGGCCAGATCGCAGTTGTAAATGAGAACTTGTTCTCAACTGGCCTACCTGGTTAGATAAAGGTGAAATAAAAACGAAATAAATAAAATAAGACATGTCTATGTCCTGGAAAGTTTGCTGTTACTTACAACGTCATTCTAGACACATTAGGGAGCGTTATCATCAACCGTCCCCAGTACAGGGACACCGATCCCGTAGAAGTTAACATGATGCAGTCAGTGACATGTTGTGTTGGATTTGCCCCAAACATAACGCTTTGTATCCAGGACATAAAGTACATTTCTTTGCAGTTTTACATTAGTGCCTTTTTTCAAAAATAATGCATGTTTTGGAATATTTTTATTCTGTACAGGCTTCCTTATTTTTACTCTGTCATTTAGGTTAGTATTGTGGAGTAACTACAATGTTGTTGATCCATCCTCAGTTTTCTCATTTAATAGATGCTTATCCAGAGCAATTAGGGTTAAGTGTCTTGCTCAAGGGCACATCAGATATTTCACATAGCCAGCTCAGGGATTCAAACCAGTGACCTTTTGGTTACTGGTCCAATACTCTTAACCGCTAGGCTACCTGCCGCCATTAAATCACAATCATTAAACTCTGAAACTGTTTTAAAGTCACCATTGGTCTTATGGTGAAATTTCCTTCCTCTCCGTCACCTGGGTTAGGAAGGACGCCTGTATCTTTGTAGTGACTGGGTGTATTGATATACCATCCAAAGTGTAAATATTAACTTCACCATGCTGAAAGGGATATTCAATGTGTGATCTTTTTTTAAAACCCATCTACCAATAGGTGCCCTACTTTGCGAGGCATTGTAAAACCTCCCTGGTCTTTGTGGTTGAATATGTGTTTGAAATTCACTGCTCAAATGAGGAACCTTACAGATAATTGTATGTTTGGGGTACACGGATGACGTAGTCATTCAAAAATCCTGTTATTAAACACTATTATTGCACTCAGAGTGATTTCATGCAACTTATTACGTGACTTGTTTAGCACATTTTTACTCCTGAACATATTTAGGCTTGCCATAACAAAGGGGTTGAATACTTATTGACTGAAGACATTTCAACTTGACATTTGTTATTATTTTGAAAACATTTCTATGAACATCATTACACTTTGACATTATGGGGTATCGTGTGTTGGCCAGTGACACAACATCTCAATTTAATACATTTTAAATTCAGGCTGTAACACCACACAATGTGGAAATAGTCAAGGGATGTGACCGTGTGA
Source organism: Salvelinus fontinalis (assembly GCF_029448725.1). Lineage (NCBI taxonomy): Eukaryota > Metazoa > Chordata > Actinopteri > Salmoniformes > Salmonidae > Salvelinus > Salvelinus fontinalis. The sequence continues at coordinate 33,104,029 of NC_074677.1, forward strand.
ATGCTTTCTGAAGGCACTGTAGAATGTTGACAATGAAACCATGGACATGAAGCCATTCCAGTAGACCTCTACCTTTTTGAATGGGATGTATGGGACACGATACTAAGGCTAGCATTACTTATTATACAAGCACCGTTATATAATAATAATAATAATAATATATAATTCTAATCCACAGATATCACACAATATTTTTCTCATCATTAGGAGCATGCTGAAATTTGATTTTCTCAATTGCGGGATCAACATATCAACAAATATCTGTGATTTGGACAGCATTTTGGGCACATTTTTGATCGTATATAAAAACATTCAGGATCCATTTGATTGTATTTCTCACACTACCTTTAACATTTTAAGCCATCATTAGGCTTAACGTACTACTTACTAATAAAGTTATGGCCAGTTCAAATTACAGAACAGTAATTCTAGGGGACATTTCCACAACATTTCTGCATGAGGTTTCAAGGACACATACATACGACATACTTGGTTCATTTTATTGTGTCCTCCACACCACCTCAAACATTTTAAGCCATCATTGGTCTGTATTAATTATTTATGGGGATATGGCTATATGAATCCTGTCCAATTATAACCTATTATACTCTAAACTATTTTAGAGTATAATAGGTTATTAAGTGTATGCTTGTCATCAGCAATGACTAGGGAGTTTTTTGTTGTTGATTAAAAAGAACCGGAATAGACCTAAGCAGAAGCAAAATCCTAGAGGAAAACCTGGTTGAGTCTGCTTTCCAACAGACACTGGGAGACAAATTCATCTTTCAGCAGGACAATAACCTAAACACAAGGCAAAATATACACTGGAGTTGCTTACCAAGACAGCATTGAATGTTTCTGAGTGACCTAATTACAGTTTGACTGAAATAGGCTTGAAAATCTATGGCAAGACTTGAAAATGGCTGTCGAGCAACGATCAGCAACCAATTTGACAGAGCTTGAAGAATTTAAAAAATAATAATGTACAATCCTGGTGTGCAAAGCTTTTAGACTTACTCAGAAAGACTCACAAATGTAATCACTGCCAAAGGTGATTCTAATGTATTGACTAAAGGGTGTGACTACTTATGTAAATTAGATATTTTTGAATAACATTTTCCATAAATGTGTAAACATTTCTAAAAACATGTTTTGACTTTGTCATTATGGGGTATTGGGTGTAGATGGGTGAACATTTTTTAAATTTAATCTATTTGGA